>NW_026647176.1:0-260155 GCF_950295315.1 Erinaceus europaeus
CTCCCACCCTGTATTTCCTCTGCTCTCTCCTTTTGTGTCTGTCAGATGCAAGATCAGTAACAACAACAACAACAACAACAACAACAATAACCACCACAGTGACCAAGCAACAAGGGCAGTGAAAGGGGAACAAATGGAGTGCAGGAGCTGTGGATTATTCGTGGCGCAGTCACTCAGCTGTGGCAATAACCCCTTGAGGCAATCAACCCATAAATGAAGAAGTAATACAGGTAACAGAGACGTATATGTCCCTGTGTGTTTCCACTGAGTTAATGTAAATGCACTTTTAATTACTTCTTCATTTATTTATTACCTTGCCACGAGAATTTCTTTTCATTGCTAAAAAAAAGTGCCCCATCAAGGGTACCAGGTGGTGCCACACCCAGTTAAGCACTCATGTTACAATGCAGGAGGACTGGGCTTCAACACCCTGGTCCCCACCTGCCAGGGGAAATCTTTACAAGTGGTGCAGAAGTGCTGCATGTGTTTCTCTCTGTGTCTCAAACTCTCTCTCCCTCCCTTCTCTCTCAATTCCTGTCTATTTATTCCAGTGAATAATCAAGAAAATAGAAAGTAAAAAAAGAAAAAGGAAAAGAAAATATTCCACGACTTCAATAGGGCTACTCAGGAAAATGCTTTCCTTGTTAAGATCCTCACAGCATTCCATATGCAGAAAGGCAAAGACACCATGTATTTTTTAACACAGATTTTATATTTATTTATTTATTTATTTATTTAGGTGCTTACTCATTTTTGTTATTGATGAATTAATGTTTTACATTTGACATTGACTAAGGATCTGACACCAGGGGTCTCCAGTACCCCTGGATGGTACTCTCCCTCTACAAAACCGATCCATTGACTTGTCCATCCATCCATCCACCCATCCATCTATCCATCCATCCATCCATCCATCCATCCATCCAGCAGTCAACCAAGCTAAGTACAAAAGGAGATCTCTCCTTGAATGGTGAAGAGAATCAACGATGCACAGGTAGGTTGCAAAGGGGCCAGTTTGGCTGAATAGGGCAGAGAGGCTGAACCAGGGGATGTGTTGGGGCGTGTGGGTTTGGGTGGAGTGAGCCGGAGACCCTGTGAGCTGGGTCACATTAGGGGCAGGCAGGGGGTGGAAGGGGATGCGAACAGCTGTCACTGGTAGAACCATCACAAGTGCTGGAGCTGGTGAGCAGGGCACCTGGAAGAGAGGACACACAAAGGAGAGAAGCAAAGTGCAGAGGAGAGGAGAGGGGAGAGGATGGTGAGGACAGGAGAGGACAGGAGAGGACAGGAGTGGAGGGGACCTGAGAAACCTACCTGGACAAAGGCAGCATACAGACATCCAGGAAGGCAGGCAGGAATGCAGGCAGCTCTGGCCTGGGCTCCCTGGATCCCGGGAACCCCTCCACCTGTCTTATCTTGGCTGCCAGCCCTGAGGTCCCTCTTGGGTCAGCACTGTCTTCCCATCCTTCCATCCCTCTGTGCCAGGGCCCAGGCGTCTGAGCGCTGTTGCCTGACCTAGTGGCAGGGCAGTTGGGCTACCCAGTGCCAGTGTGGCCAGCACAGATTGCCAGGGGCAAGGACATCACAGAGGGCTCCTGTGGTTGCTAGGCTACGGGGACCCTGCCCATCCAGTTGACCAGCATCCATGACGCCCACGCTGAACTTGACCTGAGGGGTGGTGGCCAGCCACCAGAGCCAGAGCCCCAGGGCAAAGCTGGTGCTGGTCGGCCGGGCCAAGGGGCTATGGGCAGATTGGTGTGTGTCTGGGCATGGGGCTGGCATCTGACAGCCCAGGGCTGGGGACCAAGGTCCGCCAGGCCCCTGTCCCACCATGTGCACTGACACACAGTCTTGCTGACTGACTGACAGTTCCCGCCCCAGAGATAACCACACCAGGTCCCTGGGAGCCCTGAGCTGACCCTGAGGGTTGGTGGGTGCCTGCCTGGACACATGCCTCCGTAATGGAGGCCTCTATTAATCCCGTTGCCTACTGACAGCTGCCCTCCTGCCACTCCTCCTCCTCCTCCTCTTCTTCCTCCTCCTCTTCCTCCTCCTCCTCTTCCTTCTCCTCCTCCTCCTCCTCCACCTCCTCCTCTTCTTCCTCATCCTCAGAGGGACTCAATCAGGGCCCTTGGCCTAGGCAAGCCAGGGATGCTGCTCTGGCTGCTGCAGCTTCTATCCAGTGGGTGGGTTCAGGAATCTGTTCCTGTCAGTCCCTGATTCCTGGGACATTCCTTGCCTCCAGCTCCCCCCACTCTCTAGTCCAGACCCCTCCTCAAGGATGCCCCCTTTCCCCTTGCCCTCTGTCCCCCAGCTCCCCAACTAACATCTACTGTCTGCTTCCCTGTGCTACTTTACTGCCACACTGCTTCTGCCCTTCAGCCCTGAGGGCCCAGGGCCAGCCCAGCTGCCATCTCACCATCCAGAGGGGGACCTGCCCTAACCCCCTGCCACCACACCCACACACACAGCCCTGCACACACTCACGGCTCCCCTGCCTGTAGCCTGCCTCTCAAACAGTCTCCTTCTGCCCCCTAGCCCCCTTACAGCCTGTGCCACGGGCCCCCACAGACACCTGGGCATCAGCAGCACAGACATGCAATCAGCTCCCCTCACCCCCACTCCATTTGCTCCAAGGTTGTCAAGAGTCTTTTTTTCATGCTGTAGGGGAGGGAGTTGAGACAGTCCAATGTCCTGGGGAGCAAGAACTGCAAACAGTCCATCTACAATGTAACATTTGGGTCTCCTGCCGCCCAATCCCTAGTGTGCTGTGCAGACCTTTGACTGGCAAAAACACCCCATCTGAGCGTGAGATTTGGCTGGGCTAGTGGCTCTTTCTGTGGAATAAGAGACAGACAGACAGAGTTTTCAGGTTCAAAACCTATACTTTCCAGAAGATGGTCATTCACTTCGGTTTAAAAAAAAAAAAAAAAAAAACGGCTTTTTATTTTTTTCGCCCTGCCTGGGTAACCTGTCTGCTGCCTGTTTCAAAGTGAAAAAAGGGAAAAATCTTTTTTGGAGGGAAAAGGACCAAAATGCAAGCAGGTGGACTCCGTGGAGGGTGGATGAGGAGGTGCTCCTGCCCTGGCACTAGAGCCCCAGCTGCTGTTCCAGGTGCTCTCTGATACCAGAGATCTCTGTGTGTCGTGTCATTACACTGTCTCCAGGACTGACCCTCAGGATAATGAGGATTCAAAACGAGGCAGGTCATATTGCCTTCAAAAGTAAATCCAGGGAGGTTTGGCGGTATGTCAGAGGGTTAAGGGCTTGTGGCGCTCACGAAAAGGGGACAGGTGGAAGGATCTGGGGTCTGGCCCGCAGACCGCCACCTGCCGGTGAGTCGATTTACAGGGGGTGAAGCAGGTCTTTAGGAGTTCTATCTTTCTCTCCCACCCTGTATTTCCTCTGCTCTCTCCTTTTGTGTCTGTCAGATGCAAGGTCAGTAACAACAACAACAACAACAACAACAACAATAACCACCACAGTGACCAAGCAACAAGGGCAGCGAAAGGGGAACAAATGGAGTGCAGGAGCTGTGGATTATTCGTGGCGCAGGCACTCAGCTGTGGCAATAACCCCTTGAGGCAATCAACCCATAAATGAAGAAGTAATACAGGTAACAGAGACGTATATTTCCCTGTGTGTTTCCACTGAGTTAATGTAAATGCACTTTTAATTACTTCTTCATTTATTTATTACCTTGCCACGAGAATTTCTTTTCATTGCTAAAAAAAAGTGCCCCATCAAGGGTACCAGGTGGTGCCACACCCAGTTAAGCACTCATGTTACAATGCAGGAGGACTGGCCTTCAAAACCCTGGTCCCCACCTGCCAGGGGAAATCTTTACAAGTGATGCAGAAGTGCTGCAGGTGTTTCTCTCTGTGTCTCAAACTCTCTCTCCCTCCCTTCTCTCTCAATTCCTGTCTATTTATTCCAGTGAATAATCAAGAAAAGAGAAAGTAAAAAAAGAAAAAGGAAAAGAAAATATTCCACCACTTCAATAGGGTTACTCAGGAAAATGCTTTCCTTCTTAAGATCCTCACAGCATTCCATATGCAGAAAGGCAAAGACACCATGTATTTTTTAACACAGACTTTATATTTATTTATTTATTTATTTATTTATTTAGGTGCTTACTCATTTTTGTTATTGATGAATTAATGTTTTACATTTGACATTGACTAAGGATCTGACACCAGGGGTCTCCAGTACCCCTAGATGGTACTCTCCCTCTACAAAACCGATCCATTGACCTGTCCATCCATCCATCCACCCATCCATCTATCCATCCATCCATCCATCCATCCATCCATCCATCCATCCATCCATCCATCCAGCAGTCAACCAAGCTAAGTACAAAAGGAGATCTCTCCTTGAATGGTGAAGAGAATCAACGATGCACAGGTAGGTTGCAAAGGGGCCAGTTTGGCTGAATAGGGCAGAGTGGCTGAACCAGGGGATGTGTTGGGGCGTGTGGGTTTGGGTGGAGTGAGCCGGAGACCCTGTGAGCTGGGTCACATTAGTGGCAGGCAGGGGGTGGAAGGGGATGCGAACAGCTGTCACTGGTAGAACCATCACAAGTGCTGGAGCTGGTGAGCAGGGCACCTGGAAGAGAGGACAGACAAAGGAGAGAAGCATAGTGCAGAGGACAGGAGAGGGGAGAGGATGGTGAGGACAGGAGAGGACAGGAGAGGACAGGAGTGTGGGGACCTGAGAAACCTACCTGGACAAAGGCAGCATACAGACATCCAGGAAGGCAGGCAGGCATGCCGGCAGCTCTGGCCTGGGCTCCCTGGATCCCGGGCACACCTCCACCTGTCTTCTCTTGGCTGCCAGCCCTGAGGTCCCTCTTCGGTCAGCACTGTCTTCCCATCCTTCCGTCCCTCTGTGCCAGGGCCCAGGCGTCTGGGCGCTATTGCCTGACCTAGTGGCAGGGCAGTTGGGCTACCCAGTGCCAGTGTGGCCAGCACAGATTGCCAGGGGCTAGGACATCACAGAGGGCTCCTGTGGTTGCTAGGCTACGGGGACCCTGCCCATCCAGTTGACCAGCAGCCATGAACCCACGCTGAACTTGACCTGAGTGGTGGTGGCCAGCAACCAGAGCCAGTGCCCCAGGGCAAAGCAGGTGCTGGTCGGCAGTGTCAAGGGGCTATGGGCAGATTGGTGTGTGTCTGGGCATGGGGCTGGCATCTGACAGCCCAGGGCCGGGGACCAAGTTCCGCCAGGCCCCTGTCCCACCATGTGCACTGACACACAGTCTTGCTGACTGACTGACAGTTCCCGCCCCAGAGATACCCACACCAGGTCCCTGGGTGCCCTGAGCTGCCCCTGAGGGTTGGTGGGTGCCTGCCTGGACACATGCCTCCGTAATGGAGGCCTCTATTAATCCCGTTGCCTACTGACAGCTGCCCTCCTGCCCCTCCTCCTCGTCCTCCTCTTCTTCCTCCTTCTCTTCCTCCTCCTCCTCCTCCTCCTCCTCCTCCTCCTTCTCCTCCTCCTCCTCCTCCACCTCCTCCTCTTCTTCCTCATCCTCAGAGGGACTCAATCAGGGCCCTAGACCTAGGCAAGACAGGGCTGCTGCTCTGGCTGCTGCAGCTTCTATCCAGTGGGTGGGTGCAGGAATCTGTTCCTGTCAGTCCCTGATTCCTGGGACCTTCCAGGCCTCCAACTCCCCACACTCTCTAGTCCAGACCCCTCCTCAAGGATGCCCCCTTTCCCCTTTCCCTCTGTCCCCCAGCTCCCCAACGAACATCTACTGTGTGCTTCCCTGTGCTACTTTACTGCCACCCTGCTTCTGCCCTTCAGCCCTGAGGGCCCAGGGCCAGCCCAGCTGCCATCTCACCATCCAGAGGGGGACCTGCCCTAACCCCCTGCCACCACACCCACACACACAGCCCTGCACACACTCACGGGCTCCCCTGCCTGTAGCCTGCCTCTCAAACAGTCTCCTTCTGCCCCCTAGCCCCCTTACAGCCTGTGCCACGGCCCCCCACAGACACCTGGGCATCAGCAGCACCAACATGCAATCAGCTCCCCTCACCCCCACTCCATTTGCTCCAAGGTTGTCAAGAGTCTTTTTTTCATGCTGTAGGGGAGGGAGTTGAGACAGTCCAATGTCCTGGGGTGCAAGAACTGCAAACAGTCCATCTACAATGTAACATTTGGGTCTCCTGCCGCCCAATCCCTAGTGTGCTGTGCAGACCTTTGACTGGCAAAAACACCCCATCTGAGCGTGAGATCTGGCTGGGCTAGTGGCTCTTTCTGTGGACTAAGAGACAGACAGAGTTTTCAGGTTCAAAACCTATACTTTGCAGAAGATGGTCATTCACTTCGGTTTAAAAAAAAAAAAAAAGGCTTTTTATTTTTTTCGCCCTGCCTGGGTAACCTGTCTGCTGCCTGTTTCAAAGTGAAAAAAGGGAAAAATCTTTTTTGGAGGGAAAAGGACCAAAATGCAGGCAGGTGGACTCCGTGGAGGGTGGATGAGGAGTTGCTCCTGCCCTGTCACTAGAGCCCCAGCTGCTGTTCCAGGTGCTCTCTGATACCAGAGATGTCCGTGTTTCGTGTCATGACACTCTCTCCAGGACTGACCCTCAGGATAATGAGGTTTCAAAACGAGGCAGGTCATATTGCCTTCAAAAGTAAATCCAGGGAGGTTTGGCGGTATGTCAGAGGGTTAAGGGCTTGTGGCGCTCACGAAAAGGGGACAGGTGGAAGGATCTGGGGTCTGGGCCCCAGACCACCACCTGCCGGGGAGTCGCTTTACAGGGGGTGAAGCAGGTCTTTAGGAGTTCTATCTTTCTCTCCCACCCTGTATTTCCTCTGCTCTCTCCTTTTGTGTCTGTCAGATGCAAGGTCTGTAACAACAACAACAACAACAACAACAACAACAACAATAACCACCACAGTGACCAAGCAACAAGGGCAGCGAAAGGGGAACAAATGGAGTGCAGGAGCTGTGGATTATTCGTGGCGCAGGCACTCAGCTGTGGCAATTACCCCTTGAGGCAATCAACCCATAAATGAAGAAGTAATACAGGTAACAGAGACGTATATGTCCCTGTGTGTTTCCACAGAGTTAATATAAATGCACTTTTAATTACTTCTTCATTTATTTATTACCTTGCCACGAGAATTTCTTTTCATTGCTAAAAAAAAGTGCCCCATCAAGGGTACCAGGTGGTGCCACACCCAGTTAAGCCCTCATGTTACAATGCAGGAGGACTGGGCTTCAACACCCTGGTCCCCACCTGCCAGGGGAAATCTTTACAAGTCGTGCAGAAGCCTGCAGGTGTTTCTCTCTGTGTCTCAAACTCCCTCTCCCTCCCTTCCCTCTCAATTCCTGTCTATTTATTCCAGTGAATAATCAAGAAAATAGAAAGTAATAAAAGAAAAAGGAAAAGGAAATATGCCACGACTTCAAATGGGCTACTCAGGAAAATGCTTTCCTTGTTAAGATCCTCACAGCATTCCATATGCAGAAAGGCAAAGACACCATGTATTTTTAACACAGATTTTATATTTATTTATTTATTTATTTATTTAGGTGCTTACTCATTTTTGTTATTGATGAATTAATGTTTTACATTTGACATTGACTAAGGATCTGACACCAGGGGTCTCCAGTATCCCTAGATGGTACTCTCCCTCTACAAAACCGATCCATTTAACTGTCCATCCATCCATCCATCCACCCATCCATCTATCCATCCATTCATCCATCCATCCATCCATCCATCCAGCAGTCAACCAAGCTAAGTACAAAAGGAGATCTCTCCTTGAATGGTGAAGAGAATCAAGGATGCACAGGTAGGTTGCAAAGGGGCCAGTTTGACTGAATAGGGCAGAGAGGCTGAACCAGGGAATGTGTTGGGGCATGTGGGTTTGGGTGGAGTGAGCCGGAGACCCTGTGAGCTGGGTCACATTAGGGGCAGGCAGGGGGCGGAAGGTGATGCGAACAGCTGTCACTGGAGAACCATCACAAGTGCTGGAGCTGGTGAGCAGGGCACCTGGAAGAGAGGACAGACAAAGGAGAGAAACAAAGTGCAGAGGAGAGGAGAGGGGAGAGGATGGTGAGGACAGGAGAGGACAGGAGAGGACAGGAGTGGAGGGGACCTGAGAAACCTACCTGGACAAAGGCAGCATACAGACATCCAGGAAGGCAGGCAGGCATGCAGGCAGCTCTGGCCTGGGCTCCCTGAATCCCGGGAACACCTCCACCTGTCTTCTTTTGGATGCCAGCCCTGAGGTCCCTCTTTGGTCAGCACTGTCTTCCCATCCTTCCGTCCCTCTGTGCCAGGTCCCAGGCGTCTGGGCGCTGTTGCCTGACCTAGTGGCAGGGCAGTTGGGCTACCCAGTGCCAGTGTGGCCAGCACAGATTGCCAGGGGCTAGGACATCACAGAGGGCTCCTGTGGTTGCTAGGCTACGGGGACCCTGCCCATCCAGTTGACCAGCAGCCATGACCCCCATGCTGACCTTGACCTGAGGGGTGGTGGCCAGCCACCAGAGCCAGAGCCCCAGGGCAAAGCAGGTGCTGGTCGGCCTGGCCAAGGGGCTATGGGCAGATTGGTGTGTGTCTGGGCATGGGGCTGGCATCTGACAGCCCAGGGCTGGGGACCAAGGTCCGCCAGGCCCCTGTCCCACCATGTGCATTGACACATAGTCTTGCTGACTAACTGACAGTTCCCGCCCCAGAGATAACCACACCAGGTCCCTGGGTGCCCTGAGCTGCCCCTGAGGGTTGGTGGGTGCCTGCCTGGACACATGCCTCCGTAATGGAGGCCTCTATTAATCCCGTTGCCTACTGACAGCTGCCCTCCTGCCCCTCCTCCTCCTCCTCCTCTTCTTCCTCCTCCTCTTCCTCCTCCTCCTCCTCCTCCTCCTCCTCCTCCTCCTTCTCCTCCTCCTCCTCTACCTCCTCCTCTTCTTCCTCATCCTCAGAGGGACTCAATCAGGGCCATTGGCCTAGGCAAGCCAGGGCTGCTGCTCTGGCTGCTGCAGCTTCTATCCAGTGGGTGGGTGCAGGAATCTGTTCCTGTCAGTCCCTGATTCCTGGGACCTTCCGTGCCTCCAGCTCCCCCCACTCTGTAGTCCAGACCCCTCCTCAAGGATGCCCCCTTTCCCCTTGCCCTCTGTCCCCCAGCTCCCCAACTAACATCTACTGTGTGCTTACCTGTGCTACTTTACTGCCACCCTGCTTCTGCCCTTCAGCCCTGAAGGCCCAGGGCCAGCCCAGCTGCCATCTCACCATCCAGAGGGGGACCTGCCCTAACCCCCTGCCACCACACCCACACACACAGCCCTGCACACACTCACGGACTCCCCTGCCTGTAGCCTGCCTCTCAAACAGTCTCCTTCTGCCCCCTAGCCCCCTTACAGCCTGTGCCACGGCCCCCCACAGACACCTGGGCATCAGAAGCGCAGACATGCAAACAGCTCCACTCACCCCCACTCCATTTGCTCCAAGGTTGTCAAGAGTCTTTTTTTCATGCTGTAGGGGAGGGAGTTGAGACAGTCCAATGTCCTGGGGAGCAAGAACTGCAAACAGTCCCATCTACAATGTAACATTTGGGTCTCCTGCCGCCCAATCCCTAGTGTGCTGTGCAGACCTTTGACTGGCAAAAACACCCCATCTGAGCGTGAGATCTGGCTGGGCTAGTGGCTCTTTCTGTGGACTAAGAGACAGACAGACAGAGTTTTCAGGTTCAAAACCTATACTTTCCAGAAGATGGTCATTCACTTCGGTTTAAAACAAACAAAAAAAAAAAGGCTTTTTTTTTTTTTTTCGCCCTGCCTGGGTAACCTGTCTGCTGCCTGTTTCAAAGTGAAAAAAGGGAAAAATCTTTTTTGGAGGGAAAAGGACAAAAATGCAGGCAGGTGGACTCCGTGGAGGGTGGATGAGGAGTTGCTCCTGCCCTGGCACTAGAGCCCCAGCTGCTGTTCCAGGTGCTCTCTGATACCAGAGATCTCCGTGTGTCGTGTCATGACACTGTCTCCAGGACTGACCCTCAGGATAATGAGGATTCAAAACGAAGCAGGTCATATTGCCTTCAAAAGTAAATCCAGGGAGGTTTGGCGGTATGTCAGAGGGTTAAGGGCTTGTGGCGCTCACGAAAATGGGACAGGTGGAAGGATCTGGGGTCTGGCCCCCAGACCGCCACCTGCTGGGGAGTCGCTTTACAAGGGGTGAAGCAGGTCTTTAGGAGTTCTATCTTTCTCTCCCACCCTGTATTTCCTCTGCTCTCTCCTTTTGTGTCTGTCAGATGCAAGGTCAGTAACAACAACAACAACAACAATAACCACCACAGTGACCAAGCAACAAGGGCAGCGAAAGGGGAACAAATGGAGTGCAGGAGCTGTGGATTATTCGTGGCGCAGGCACTCAGCTGTGGCAATAACCCCTTGAGGCAATCAATCCATAAATGAAGAAGTAATACAGGTAACAGAGACATATATGTCCCTGTGTGTTTCCACTGAGTTAATGTAAATGCACTTTTATTTACTTCTTCATTTATTTATTACCTTGCCACGAGAAGTTCTTTTCATTGCTAAAAAAAAGTGCACCATCAAGGGTACCAGGTGGTGCCACTCCCAGTTAAGCACTTATGTTACAATGCAGGAGGACTGGGCTTCAACACCCTGGTCCCCACCTGCCAGGGGAAATCTTTACAAGTGGTGCAGAAGTGCTGCAGGTGTTTCTCTCTGTGTCTCAAACTCTCTCTCCCTCCCTTCCCTCTCAATTCCTGTCTATTTATTCCAGTGAATAATCAAGAAATTAGAAAGTAATAAAAGAAAAAGGAAAAGGAAATATGCCACAACTTCAAATGGGCTACTCAGGAAAATGCTTTCCATGTTAAGATCCTCACAGCATTCCATATGCAGAAAGGCAAAGACACCATGTATTTTTTAACACAGATTTTATATTTATTTATTTATTTATTTATTTATTTATTTATTTCGGTGCTTACTAATTTTTGTTATTGATGAATTAATGTTTTACATTTGACATTGACTAAAGATCTGACACCAGGGGTCTCCAGTACCCCTAGATGGTACTCTCCCTCTACAAAACCGATCCATTGACCTGTCCATCCATCCATCCACCCATCCATCCATCTATCCGTCCATCCATCCATCCATCCATCCATCCATCCATCAGTCAACCAAGCTAAGTACAAAAGGAGATCTCTCCTTGAATGGTGAAGAGAATCAACGATGCACAGGTAGGTTGCAAAGGGGCCAGTTTGGCTGAATAGGGCAGAGAGGCTGAACCAGGGAATGTGTTGGGGCTTGTGGGTTTGAGTGGAGTGATCCGGAGACCCTGTGAGCTGGGTCACAATAGGGGCAGGCAGGGGGTGGAAGGGGATGCGAACAGCTGTCACTGGAGAACCATCACAAGTGCTGGAGCTGGTGAGCAGGGCACCTGGAAGAGAGGACAGACATAGGAGAGAAGCAAAGTGCAGAGGAGAGGAGAGGGGAGAGGATGGTGAGGACAGGAGAGGACAGGAGTGGAGGGGACCTGAGAAACCTCCCTGGACAAAGGCAGTATACAGACATCCAGGAAGGCAGGCAGGCATGCAGGCAGCTCTGGCCTGGGCTCCCTGGATCCCGGGCACACCTCCACCTGTCTTCTCTTAGCTAGGAGCCCTGAGGTCCCTCTTCGGTCAGCACTGTCTTCCCATCCTTCCGTCCCTCTGTGCCAGGGACCAGGCATCTGGGCGCTGTTGCCTGACCTAGTGGCAGGGCAGTTGGGCTACCCAGTGCCAGTGTGGCCAGCACAGATTGCCAGGGGCTAGGACATCACAGAGGGCTCCTGTGGTTGCTAGGCTACGGGGACCCTGCCCATCCAGTTGACCAGCAGCCATGACCCCCACGCTGAACTTGACCTGAGGGGTGGTGGCCAGCCACCAGAGCCAGAGCCCCAGGGCAAAGCAGGTGCTGGTCGGCAGGACCAAGGGGCTATGGGCAGATTGGTGTGTGTCTGGGCATGGGGCTGGCATCTGACAGCCCAGGGCTGGGGACCAAGGTCCGCCAGGCCCCTGTCCCACCATGTGCACTGACACACAGTCTTGCTGACTGACTGACAGTTCCCGCCCCAGAGATACCCACACCAGGTCCCTGGGTGCCCTGAGCTGCCCCTGAGGGTTGGTGGGTGCCTGCCTGTACACATGCCTCCATAATGGAGGCCTCTATTAATCCCGTTGCCTACTGAGAGCTGCCCTCCTGCCCCTCCTCCTCCTCCTCTTCTTCCTCCTCCTCCTCCTCCTTCTCCTCCTCCTCCTCCACCTCCTCCTCTTCTTCCTCATCCTCAGAGGGACTCAATCAGGGCCCTTGGCCTAGGCAAGCCAGGGCTGCTGCTCTGGCTGCTGCAGCTTCTATCCAGTGGGTGGGTGCAGGAATCTGTTCCTGTCAGTCCCTGATTCCTGGGACCTTCCATGCCTCCAGCTCCCCCCACTCTCTAGTCCAGACCCCTCCTCAAGGATGCCCCCTTTCCCCTTGCCCTCTGTCCCCCAGCTCCCCAACTAACATCTACTGTGTTCTTCCCTGTGATACTTTACTGCCACCCTGCTTCTGCCCTTCATCCCTGAGGGCCCAGGGCCAGCCCAGCTGCCATCTCACCATCCAGAGGGGGACCTGCCCTAACCCCCTGCCACCACACCCACACACACAGCCCTGCACACACTCACTGGCTCCCCTGCCTGTAGCCTGCCTCTCAAACAGTCTCCTTCTGTCCCCTAGCCCCCTTACAGCCTGTGCCACGGCCCCCCACAGACACCTGGGCATCAGCAGCGCAGACATGCAAACAGCTCCCCTCACCCCCACTCCATTTGCTCCAAGGTTGTCAAGAGTCTTTTTTTCATGCTGTAGGGGATGGAGTTGAGACAGTCCAATGTCCTGGGGAGCAAGAACTGCAAACAGTCCATCTACAATGTAACATTTGGGTCTCCTGCCGCCCAATCCCTAGTGTGCTGTGCAGACCTTTGACTGGCAAAAACACCCCATCTGAGCGTGAGATCTGGCTGGGCTAGTGGCAATTTCTGTGCACTAAGAGACAGACAGACAGAGTTTTCAGGTTCAAAACCTATACTTTCCAGAAGATGGTCATTCACTTCGGTTTAAAAAAAAAGGCTTTTTATTTTTTTCGACCTGCCTGGGTAACCTGTCTACTGCCATTTTCTCAGTGAAAAAAGGGAAAAATCTTTTTTGGAGGGAAAAGGACCAAAATGCAGGCAGGTTCACTCCGTGGAGAGTGGATCGGAAATTGCTCTTGCCCTGGCACTAGAGTCCCAGCTGCTGTTCCAGGTACTCTCTCATACCAGAGATCTCCATGTGTCCTGTCATAACACTGTCTCCAAGACTGACCCTCAGGATAATGAGGATTCAAAACGAGTCAGGTCATATGCTTTCAAAAGTAAATCCAGGGAGGTTTGGCTGTATGTCAGAGGGTTAAGGGCTTGTGGCGCTCAGGAAAAGGGGACAGGTGGAAGGATCTGGGGTCTAGCCCCCAACCGCCACCTGCAGGGGAGTCGCTTTACAGGGGGTGAAGCAGGTCTTTAGGATCTCTAACTTTCTCTTCCACCCTGTATTTCCTCTGCTCTCTCCTTTTGTGTCTGTCAGATGCAAGGTCAGTAACAACAACAAAAACAACAACAATAACCACCACAGTGACCCAGCAACAAGGGCAGCAAGAGGGGAGGAAATGGAGTGCAGGAGCTATGGATTATTAGTGGCGCAGGCACTGAGCTGTGGCAATAACCCCTTGAGGCAATCAATCCATAAATGAAGAAGTAATACAGGTAACAGAGACGTATATGTCCCTGTGTGCTTTCACTGAGTTAATGTAATTGCACTTTCATTTACCTCTTCATTTATTTATTACCTTGCCACGAGAATTTCTTTTCATTGCTAAAAAAAGTGTCCCATCAAGGGTACCAGGTGGTGCCAACCCAGTTAAGCACTCATGTTACAATGCAGGAGGACTGGGCTTCAACACCCGAGTCCCCACCTGCCAGGGGAAATCTTTACAAGTGATGCAGAAGTGCTGCAGGTGTCTCTCTCTGTGTCTCAATCTCTCTCTCCCTCCCTTCCCTCTCTATTTCTGTCTATTTATTCCAGTGAATAATCAAGAAAATAGAAAGTAAAAAAAGAAAAACGAAAAGGAAATATTCCACTACTTCAATGGGGATACTCAGGACAATGCTTTCCTTGTTAAGAGCCTCACAGCATTCCATATGCAGAAAGGCAAAGACGCCATGAATTTTTTAACCGAGTTTTTATATTAATTAATTAATTAATTTATTTATTTAGGAGCTTATTCATTTTTGTTATTGATGAATTAATGTTTTACATTAGACATTGACTAAGGATCTGACAACAGAGATCTCCAGTACCCCTAGATGGTACTCTGCCTCTACAAAACGTATCCACTGACCTGTCCATCCATCCACTCATCCATCTATCCTTCCATGCATTCATCCATCCATCCTTCCATTAATCCATCCATCCATCCATCCACCAGTCAAACAAACTAAGTACAAAAGGAGATCTCTCCTTGACTGGTGAATACAATCAAGGATGCACAGGTAGGTTGCAAAGGGGCCAGTTTGGCTGAATAGGGCAGAGGGGATGAATCAGGGAATGTGTTGGGGCGTGAGGGTGTGGGTGGGATGAGCCGGAGACCCTGTGAGCTTGGGTCACTTCAGGGGCAGGCAAGGGGTTGAAGTGGTTGTGAACAGCTGTCACCCGGAAGAGACACATGCCTCCGTAATGGAGGCCTCTATTAATCCCGTTGCCTACTGACAGCTGCCCTCCTGCCCCTCCTCCTCCTCCTTTTCTTACTCCTCATCTTCCTACTCCTCTTCCTCCTCATCCTCCTCCTCTTCCTCGCCATGAATTTTTTAACCGAGTTTTTATATTTATTTATTTATTTATTTAGGTGCTTATTCATTTTTGTTATTGATGAATGAATGTTTTACATTTGACATTGACTAAGGATCTGACACCAGCAGTCTCCAGTACCCCTAGATTTTACTCTGCCTCTACAAAACCGAACCATTGACCTGTCCATCCATTCATCCACCCATCCATCATTCCATCCATTCATCCATCCAGCCATCCATATATCCATCCATCCATCCATCCATCCTTCCATCCATCCATCCATCCACCAGTCAACCAAGCTAAGTACAAAAGGAGATCTCTCCTTGAATGCTGAAGACAATCAAAGATGAACAGGTAGGTTGCAATGGGACCAGTTCGGCTGAATAGGGCATAGGGGCTGAACCAGGGAATGTGTTGGGGGGTGTGGGTGAGGGTGGGGTGAGCCAGAGACCATGTGAGCTGGGTCACATCAGGGGCTGGGAGGGGGTGGAAGGGGTTGCGAACAGCTGTCACTGGAGAACCATCAGTAGTGTTGGAGCTGTTGACCTGGCCACCCGGAAGAGTGGACAGACAAAGGAGAGAAGCAAAGTGCAGAGGAGAGGAAGGGGAGAGGATGGTGAGGACAGGAGAGGACAGGAGAGGACAGGAGTAGAGGGGACCTGAGAAACCTACCTGGACAAAGGCAGCATACAGATATCCAGGAAGGCAGGCAGGCATGCAGGCAGCTCTGGCCTGGGCTCCCTGGATCCCGGGCACACCTACACCTGTCTTCTCTTGGCTGCCAGCCCTAAGGTCTCTAGTCAGTCAGCACTGTCTTCCCAACCTTCAGTCCCTCTGTGCCACAGCCCAGGCGTCTGGGCGCTGCTGGCTGCCATAGTGGCAGGGCAGTTGGGCTGCCCAGTGCCAGTCTGGCAAGCACAGAATGCCAGGGGCTAGGACATCACAGCGGGCTCCTGTGGTTGCTACGCCACGCGGACCCCGTCCATCCAGTTGACCAGCAGCCATGACCCTCACCCTGAACTTGAACTTGAGAGGTGGTGGCCAGCCACCAAAGCCAGAGCGCCAGGCAAAATCAAGTGCAGGTCGGCCAGGCCAAGGGGCTATTGACAGATTGTTGTGTGTCTGGGAATTGGGCTGGCATCTGACAACCCAGGGCTGGGGAGCAAGGTCCACCAGGCCCCTGTCCTACCATGTGCACTGACACACAGTTTTGCTGAATGTCTGACAGTCCCCGCCCCAGAGATACCCACTTCAGGTCCCTTGGTGCCCTGAGCTGCCCCTGAGGATTGGTGGATGCCTGCCTGGACACATGCCTCCGTAATGGAGGCTTCTATTAATCCTATTGCCTACTGAAGGTTGCCCTCCTGCCCCTCCTGCTCCTCTTCTTCCTCCTCCTCTTCCTCCTCCTCCTCCTCCTCCTTCTCCTTTTCCACCACCTCCTCCTCCTCCTCTTCCTCATCCTCAGATGGACTCACTCAGGGCCCTTGGCCTAGACAAGCCTGGGCTGCTACTCTGGCTGCTGCAGCTTCTTTCCAGTGGGTGGGTGCAGGAATCTGTTCCTGTCAGTCCCTGATTCCTGGGACGTTCCATGCCTCCAGCTCCCCCCACTCTCTAGTCCAGACCCCTCCTCAAGGATGCCCCCTTTCCCCTTGCCCTCTCTCACCCAGCTCCCCAACTAACATCTACTGTGTGCCTACCTCTGCTACTTTACTGCCACCCTGCTTCTTCCCTTAAGCACTGGGGGCCCAGGGCCTGCCCAGCTGCCATCTCCCCATCCAGCAGGGGGACCTGCCCTAACCCCCTGCCACCACACCCACACACACAGCCCTGCACACACTCACGGGCTCCCCTGCCTGCAGCCTGCCTCTCAAACAGTCTCCTTCTGCCCCCTAGCCCCCTTATAGCCTCTGCCACGGCCCCCCACAGACACCTGGGCATCAGCAGCGCAGACATGCAACAAGCTCCACTCGCCCCCACTCCATTTGCTCTAAGGTTGTCAAGAGTCTTTTTTTCATGCTGTAGGGGAGGGAGTTGAGAAAGTCCAATGTCCTGGGGAGCAAGAACTGCAAACAGTCCATCTACAATGTAACATTTATGTCTCAGGCCTCCCAATACCAAGTGCGCTGTGCAGACCTTTGACTGGCAAAAACACCCCATCTGAGCATGAGATCTGGCTGGGCTAGTGGCTCTTTCTGTGGACTAGGACACAGACAGAGTTTTCAGGTTCAAAACCTGTACTTCACAGAAGATGGTTATTCGCTACAGTTAAAAAAAAAAGCCTTTTTAAAAAAATTTTCCCCTGCCTGGGTAACCTGTCTGCTGCTTGTTTCTCAGTGAAAAAAGGGAAAGATCTTTTTTGGAGGGAAAAGGACCAAAATGCAGGCAGGTGGACTCTATGGAGGCTGGATGGGGAGTTGCTCCTTCCCTGGCACTAGAGCTCCAGCTGCTGTTCCAGGTGCTCTCTGATACCAGAGATCTCCATGTGTCCTGTCATGACACTGTCTCCAGGACTGACCCTCAGGATAATGAGGATTCAAAATGAGGCAGGTCATATTGCCTTCAAAAGCAAATCCAGTGAGGTTTGGCGGTATGTCCGAGGGTTAAGGGCTTGTCGCGCTCACGAAAAGAGGGGACAGGTGGAAGGGTCTGGGGTCTGGCGCCCAGACCGCCACCTGCAGTGGAGTCATTTTACAGGGGGTGAAGCAGGTCTTATGGGATCTATCTTTCTCTCCCACTCTGTGTTTCCCCTGCTCTCTCCTTTTCTCTCTGTCTGATGCAAGGTCAGTAACAACAACTGCAACAATAACCACCACAGTGACCAAGCATCAAGGGCAGCGAAAGGGGAACAAACGGAGTGCAGGAGCTGTGGATTATTCGTGGCGTAGGCACTGAGCTGTGGCAATAACCCCTTGAGGCAATCAATATATAAATTGCCCCAACCAGCAGGGCGGTGAGCAGGGGCTTGGAATCCAATGAGACCTGAATTTAAGAAACATGAGACACGAAGAACGACTGCAAGACAACTTTCTGATCAAGCTGCAAATTTTTATTATGAACACAGGCATTATAAGGCTTTGGGGAAGGAGAGAGAATGCTGGAGGAGGGTGGAGGGGTAGCAAACTTCAAAGAGTAATGTTCCTTGCAACAAATGGCAGGAACCAAACTGTGTGTTGACTCACTTGTGTTGACTCACTTGATTACTGATAAATGGTTTACCTAAGGGGAAATGGCCTGCCCAGGGGGTAATTAACACTTGTCTTCAGGGGTTCCTTTGTCTCAAAGCTTATCATCTATCAAGCAGAGAAATGGCTCCTGGCATATCACCCTTTGTTATAATTTTAAATTGAGGCAGGCAATGGGGGTGTGTAGCAGAGACCCTAACAGCAGGTTTGGTGGGCGTAACCAGAGGAGGGAAGTATTAACCCGATTCCTCGCATGGGGTGGGTGAAAACCCAACCTTCCTGCATCTTATAAGGCTCTTGGTTTCTTTTTGGGGAGGGGAGGCAGAGCCACAGTTTCTAGGGAAACAATTTTTTTGCTGACACCAACCTCCATGCAAATCAAGTTTGCTTCACGGGGTCTCAGAGGTTGATGATAGGCTCCTCCCCCTGCAGTGCTTTGCCTTGCACCCCTTACTGGTGTCCTTGCCCTGCCAAGGTTGGATGTCTCCATGCATAATTCTGAGTTTTATGCCATCCGAAAAGGGTGTCTATGCTATCCGAAAAGAGGGTCTGTCATCCTCAGGTTCAGCCATGCCTCTGTCAGCCAAATCAAGTCTGTGATAATGTATTTGCAAATGTTTTGATGCCAAGGAGTCAATCTTCCATTTTATAAAATCAGTAATCTTATTAAAAATAAAGGGCCTTAAGGTAATCATTAACAAAAGTCTAATAAAGGTCTCATAATGGGCTCTGTAGTGACTCAAGATTATTTGTGGTGGAGTCTATAACCTGTTTTAATTTGTCAGAAAATTCATGAGAGGAATATATAGAGTGTCCTAGCATGCCACCAGCAAGTCTAAGGGAAGCAGTCAGTGGATGTGATGTCCAGGGGAAGAAACACAGCACGTCTGGTCTGGTCAGCGCCAACTGATGAACTTTTTCTTCTCCATAGAGGGTCAGCTGTGGAACAAGCAAAACTAGGAGGCAAGGACCAGGTAGAGAAGAATTGACATGAAAATATAGGATGGTGTTGTACCAAAACACAGAGGAGGTACATACACATTAGGAGTTAAGGTGAGGTTCCTTGAACATCGAGGAATATTTTGAGAAAAGTGAGCAGTCAATAAACATGCAAAGATGAAGTCAGCAGTGGTAGGTCAGCAGAAAGAGAAGACTTGGTTAGGCTGGTTAGGTTAGCCGGAGTATATACTGCCATCGCATCCTTTATGGTAAGGACTTGCTAACAGGGACTCTGTGGATTTTGCAAAAGCAATGTCTTCCACCATAATAAAATGAAAAAAAAAACATGGACATCCAGTGTTGAAAAAAGAGAAAAGGGAAATATGTCTCTAACTGTAAAAGTGGGTGGCTTTGTCAATGAGATATAATAAATGGACAATTCAAAATTTTGTAAATATTAAAAAGGTTTAGTATGTTACTTCAATGACACTTTAGCCAACTGAATACTCCTTTTTTATTAATTAAGCTTAAGGATTTTAGTTTTTCTTGTTTGAGCTGTAGCCCACATAAATTTAGAAAAATATCAATTGAGAAAAAATTTTTTTTTGTTTACTAAACATGGGCAGGTGAATTACATCAATCTGTCAGAGAGCATTGGCTTTTATTAATGGAGATTAATCTTAAAAGTCTGAATAGCAGGATCTTAATTAAACAATGCAGGATCCAGTAAAGTGCTCTCACTATGGCAGGTCAAGCATTAAAATTTTAAGAGACGTGTAAAAAAGTGAGAAAAATTTTAGGATATGAGTGACTTTAGGAGTCATCACACACCCATAAATAAAAAAATTAAAAATGTTTAGTTTTAAATCTTACCATATGAGCAGTCAGTTCTTCATGTGCAGATGTACCTATAATTATTTACTTAGGGAGAGAACTTGTACCAAGTTAATTGATGATCTAATGGTTAGAATTGGCTTGAGGTTTTTTCTATGATTTTAGAAGGCTCTTTATTAGAATATACCAATATGTTATAGAAAGTCAATACCTAATGTGTTGCCATGATAAAATGTTTACCATTTTTTGGCATTATTTTAAACTGATTAGACAGTTTAAGTACAATACTATAACTTTAGTTTACTAAGATCTTTACTCATCACAAGGCTATCATGAGTAAGCATAGATATAAAACTCTAAATAGATTTTACTCTTTAGAACTCTAATATGGCAACTTAAAAGGCTAAAATAAAACCTCATAGTTTAAATGTTCAAAATATTAATTTTGTTAAATCAGGATTTGCCAAAACAAATCTTCTATCAGACCAAAAACACCATTTATTACCTTAATTTATCAAGAATAAACCTCTGGCAGTGTCTTAAAACAAACCAGATAATTTTTAAAAGCAGAAAGATATAAAGAGGAAAACCAGCGCAAAAGCCTCTGGCATGTAAATAATTAACATAACTATTGTGTTATCTTTTACTAACCCAAGCCAGTCTTAAAAACAATTTTAAGTAAAATGTTAAACTTTGTTTTCTAGGATATTTGTTTATCACAAAGCTATCACACCCTTAGGGCAGCTATGAACAAGAGTGGGTACACAACTTAATTGATCTTTCACTTTAATTTGGGTATGTAACTTAAAAAGCTAAGATAAACCTTATAGCTGAAATGTTAAAATAAATTTTTACTGTTAACATTTTTAGATGACCATTTTACACTAAATAATTTTGTTGAATCACATCTGTTGAATAAAAAATTTTTATCAGGCCTGGAATAGCACGTTTAACTCTTTTTTTCCTGGCAAGGCCACTGTTCTACACTGACTGGGTTATTAGAAAGTCAGTTCAAACATGGAATTAAATTAACAAACAGTGGCAGTTGATATTGGGGTGCTGGTAATATCTACAATTTTCACAAGAGTGAGAGAGACTACAGAGGCACTTTACCATGCCTAGATATCTCAGAAAATCTTTTTAACTAATGAATTGATCCTGATATTAGCTATCAGAAGGACGAAACTGTCCTATATTTTACTCTGGTAAAGGTGTGCCAACTCTATGAGTCTGGATCTTTAAAACCACATTTAGCTTAACTAAATCTTATTTAAAACTTAAAACAACCTTTAGTTACTTAGGGCTTAACACACATTAATGAAAACAAGGTTATCACAGACCTAAAACATACATTTTTGGTGAAGAGAAAAATTTTCCCTTTGAAAAACCGCTTTGGTTTTTGGATTCCTAACTCAGAGCCTATCTACACAGCAGGGGCGTTAGTGGCTAGGGAATGAATGACTGCAGTCTTTGCCAATCTGTGGAGCAGGGGCTCTGTGCCGTGATTGGCTGTGAGGGCGGAACAGGCGGGCTTAGTTTACAGCTGCACCACTGCAAAGAGAAAAATCTTTGAAATTTTTTTTTCTAGGCTAAGGTATATTTTACAGTTTTAAAGAAAGTGTTCTAATCAGTATTATTGGCCATGTCAAGGACCAGAGCACAAAACAGAGAGGCGGTGGTATAGGGAGGCAGTCTGGACAAGGAAGAGCTTAGGGGTTAGGGTTAGCCAGTTTGAGCCTGGCTCCGAGTAACTGGGAAAGCCAAAACCGGTTTTGATTTGGATGGTTTAGTTTTAGCTTTAGTTTTAGGGATTGGGTTTAGGTTTTTTGGGTTTAGGATTTTTGGTGAGGCTAAAAATGTAAGCTCTTCTGTAACTGCAGCTATTTCTTTCATTAATTGAAGCTGCTCTCTCCAGTCAGCAAGGACCTTGCGGAGGGTGGAAATTCCTGTAAGGTCCTAAGCTTGCCCACCTGACAGAAGGACTGTCAAGAATAGGGTCAGGCTGGAGAGCAGGGGCATGGATATAGGGAGGGGAATTAAAGGGAGGACGACACCAATCGGGATTGTAGTATCTGGCAGCCTCTTTTTCTAGCAATGCCTCATTCTCCGCGGGAAGTGCTTAAGGAGAGGGGTTTTTTTAAAAAACTGGATAGAGACGGGGGGAAGAATGCTGGGTTTCATTCTCATGTGAATTAGCAATAGGAGGGTCAATGGAGGGAACTTTAGTGAGTGAGGTGGAACCTGTAGGGAGGGGAACAGGACCTTTACATTCATTGGGTGCTGGGAGGCTTTTATTTTGACTGGGTACTGGGGGATCAAGATCAATAATCACAGAAAGGCATGGAGATGGGGTCTTTGTCCTGGACGGCGGACTAGAAAGTTGCCGGAGGACCTTTCACCCTCTGTAATAAGGTTTTTAATATCAGTGTGATTATTACAGATTTTAAAGATATCATTAATTATATTCCAGTAACAAAAGGCAGAAACAGGTACACGTTCAGGACCAAAAGACTGATAGTAATCATTAAGACAGTCACCAATTCTCCTCCAACGTTTCTCATCTATAGTGCCTTCCTGGGGGAACCAGGGGCAAATATTTCCAATATAATCTAAAAACTTCTTTAATTTTTTTCTTTTTAACCCTAGTTCCTCGTGTCTTGTGTGACTCCTTGAGTCCTTTAATAAATAAATCTTGTTTGCTAAATTCATGTCCCATGCTTTTGCTTACCTCAGCCACTGTGACACTCTCCTCCAGATGCTACTCATGGTCAGGTATTTCCGTGGCATTCTCTGCGAGTCTTTGCATTACCCCCCTCGGGCCACGGTGACTCAGTGAATTCGGGTAGGCCTACCCCCTTGATCAGCGGAGTTTCTAGGTCCGGAAGGTTTCTTCGCCACACGCTCGGGCGCCAGAATGCCCCGGCCAGCAGGGCGGTGAGCAGGGGCTAGGAACCCAATGAGACCTGAAACGATAGGGACACGACACACGAAGAATGACAGCAAGTCAAGTTTCAGATCAAGCTGTAAATTTTATTGTGAACACAGGAATTATAAGGCTTTGGGGAAAGAGGGGGGAAGTGCTGGAGGAGGAGGAGGGGGAGCAATCTTCAAAGGGGGAATGTTCCTTGCAAAATACAATGGATGAAATCATGTTTGCTACCACAACTATGTGTTGTGTCACTGTTTCTGGTAAATGGTCTACCTGAGGGGAAAATGGCCTGCCCAGGGAGAAATGAAACTTGTCTCAAGGGCTTCCATTGTTTCAAAGCTTATCATCTATCAAGCAGAGAAATGGATCCTGGCAGGCAGCAGTCTCATGTCCAGGGACCCCAGACAACCCCAGCCTTCACCATATGTGTGTAGTATTTACGACAGGAAATGTATTGTGACTGTAAACTTCCCTTCAATTATAAGAGAAAAATCTATCAAGCAGAAGAAATGACCCCTCATGTAATATAGGACTAAATAAATAAGTAAATATGCAAATAAATGGGGATGATCTAGGAGGATATGAAAAAAATGAAAAAGAAAAAGAAAAAGCAAAGAAGACCTGATTAGAGCAGAAACATAGAAACCATCTGCTGAGAATCAGAGGGATGCTTCAAAAATTCCGAGACACGTCAGAGTCCAGGGAAATTAAGATGTCAGGAGAATGAACAGAAACGCATATGTATTGAAGCTTACACTAGAGAAAGGAGGCAAGTTCTGTACTATGATAATTACAATACGGATGCTGATAGAAATGCTATTAGAAATGCTACTTGAAGGTTCTATTATTTATAATTGTATTGAATCCTGCTCCAGCAATGTGGCCAATTATTAATGAAAAAGGAAGCTGTTATAAATGTGTTAATTCTGATTAAGATCATTTACATAGGTTGACAATTCTAAAAATGACAGATATATATATATATATATATATATATATATATATATATATATATGTACATTTATATATGTATATGGATGTATATCTTTATTATAAAGTCTGAGAGATACAGCCATGGATATGAGGAGACAGAATATGGCTTGTGTCAGAGAGACTTACAAAGCTGAGGCTCAAGTAGCCTAGGTGAAAACACCAACAAAACAAGCCAGAGCTCAGCAGTGCTCTAGCAACTCTCTTTGTATATCTGTTCCTGTCAATAAAATAAGGATATAAGTAAAATATTACTGAGTGCAGACAGAGTGAGTGAGAGCCTGTGAGAGTCAGAGACACAGAAGGAGAGAAGAGAAATAGAAGAGTTGGAAAGAGACCAGAAGTCAAAACCCCCTAGACTGTGTTCATTCATGACAGGTTCAAACCTGTGTCATAGAAATTGTAAGGCAATTCTGTGTCCTAGAAATTGTAAGCTCTAATGCCCACAGACCCCAGACAACCCAAGCCTTCACCATTTGTGTGTATTATTTGCCCCAGGAAATGTATTGTGCGTCAAAAGTTCCCTTCAATTATAATAGAAAATCTATCAAGCAGAAGAAATGACGCCTCATGTGATACCTGACTAAATAAATAAATATGCAAATAAATGGGGATGATCTAGGAGGACTTGAAAAAATAAAAATAATAATAAAAACCAAAACCACAAGAAGAACTGATTACAGCAGAAACATAGAAATCATCTGGTTAGAAACAGAGGGCTGCTTCAAAAATTCCCTAACACTTCAGGGTCCAGGGATATTAAGATTTCCAGAAAAAGAAAACAAACACATACATACGGAAGCTTACACTAGAAAACTGAGGGAAGTACTGGGCTATGAAAATTACAAGAAGGATGCTGATAGAAACACGATTAGAAATGCTACTGGAAGGTTCTATTATTTATAATTGTATTGAATCCTGCTCCAACTATACGGCCAATTATTTCTGAAAAACAAGGCTGTTATAAATGTGGTAATTCTGAATGAAGGTCAAATACATAGGTCGACAATTCTAAAAATGACAGATATATAAATATATATGTATATATGTATATATATGTATGTATATCTTTATTATAAACTCTGAGTGATACTGGCATGGAAATGAGGAGACAGAATATGGCTTGTGTCAGAAAGACTTACAAACTGAGGCTCCAGTAGCCTAGGTTAAATCGCCAACAAAACAAGCCAGAGCTCAGCAGTGTTCTGGTAATTCTATTTGTCAGTAAAATAAGTATATAAGTAAAATATTAATGAGTGAAGACAGAGTGTGTGAGAGCATGTGAGAGTTAGAGACAGAGAAGGCGAGAAGAGAAATAGATGAGTTGGAAAGAGACCATAGTTCAAAAACCTCCTACACTGTGCTCATTGATGACAGGTTCAAACCTGGCTTGTAGAGATTGTAAGGCAGCAGTTCTCATGCCCACAGACCCCAGACAACCCCAGCCTTCACCATATGCTGTACTACCAGAGCTGACACTAATGTGTGTGTGTGTGTGTGTGTGTGTGTGTGTGTGTGTGTGTGTCTGTCTGTCTGTCTGTCTGTGTGTGTCTGTGTGTGCTCAGAGCTCACCTGTAGTAGTCTCAGAGCATGGGTGTCAAGGTAGCCAGCCTCACCTGCAACTTATGTACAGAGAACCTAGCTGGTCAGGGCAAGCCAGCTAGCCCAGATTCTGGCTAAGCAAGAATGACTGAGAACTATGTGGAAGCCCAGGACCCCATTTTGAGCCCCTGGTCACCATTTATGCAGCTAGGGAAAAGCTGGGCTAGTGGCAAATCAGAGCTGCAGCAGGATCTCTGTCTTTCTCCTGCTTGGGCCCTGCTCTCTCAATTTTTGATGGTTTTCTTTTCCTCAATAGGAACGTTACAAATGATGTACAGAAATACAGGGAAAGTGGGAAATTTTACCCCCGTAGCCAGTATTACATGTAACTGTTGACTGTAAACCATTCCTCCCCCACGAAAGAACAGAATAAATATTTGTGAGGTTAAAAACATTGTAGGTTAAATAGGGAACATTCTTTAGAGCCATTCAATACTAATCCATTGTGCATTGGATGCCACTGTCAAAAACAGTGCATTAGTTGTTGTAGTAGTGTGTAATATCTGTAAAAGGAAATTTATTGGGTGTCCAAATTTCCCTTCAATTATAAGAGAAAATCTATCAGGCAGAAGAAATGACCCCTCATGTAATATAGGACTAAATAAATATGCAAATAAATGGGGATGATCTAAGAGGATTTGAAAAAAATGAAAAATAAAAACAAAAAGCACAAGAAGTCCTCATTACAGCAGAAACATAGAAACCATCCGCTGAGAAACAGAGGGCTGCTTCTAAAATTCCGAGACACTTCAGAGTCCAGGGAAATTAAGATGTCAGGAGAATGAACAGAAAATCATATGTATTGAAGCTTACACTAGAGAAAGGAGGCAAGTTCTGTACTATGATACTTACAATAAGGATGCTGATAGAAATGCTATTAGAAATGCTACTTGAAGGTTCTATTATTTATAATTGTATTGAATCCTGCTCCAGCTATGTGGCCAATAATTAATGAAAAAGGAAGCTGTTATAAATGTGTTAATTCTGATTAAGATCAATTACATAGGTTGACAATTACAAAAATGACAGATATATATATATATATATGTATATTTATATATGTATATGGGTGTATATCTTTATTATAACGTCTGAGAGATACGGCCATGGATATGAGGAGACAGAATATGGCTTGTGTCAGAGAGACTTACAAAATGAGACTCAAGTAGCCTAGGTGAAAAAATCAACAAACAAGCCAGAGCTCAGCAGTGTTCTGGCAACTCTCTTTGTATATCTGGCCCTGTCAATAAAATAAGGATATGAGTAAAATATTACTGAGTGCAGACAGAGTGAGTGAGAGACTGTGAGAGTCAGAGACAGAGAAGGCAAGAAGAGAAATAGAAGAGTGGGAAAGAGACCAGAAGTCAAAAACCTCCCACACTGTGTTCATACATGACAGGTTCAAACCTGGGTTGTAGATATTGTAAGGCAGCAGTCTCAAGTCCACAGACCCCAGTCCACCCCAGCCTTCACCATATGTGTAGTATTTACGAAACGAAATGTATTGTGAGTGTAAACATCCCTTCAATTATAAGAGAAAAATCTATCAAGCAGAAGAAATGACCCCTCATGTAACATAGGACTAAATAAATAAATAAATATGCAAATAAATGGGTGTGATCTAGGAGGATTTGAAAAAATTAACAAAATAATAAAAACCACAGGAAGACCATAGGTCGACAATTCTAAAAATGATAGATATATATGGATATTAATAAATGTATATGGATGTATATCGTTATAATAAAGTCTGAGAAATACTGCCATGGATATGAGGAGACAGAATATGGCTTCTGCCAGAGAGACTTACAAAGCTGAGGCTCCAGTAGCCTAGGTGAAATCACCAACAAAACAAGCCAGAGCTCAGCAGTGCTCTGGCAACTCTCTTTGTATACCTGGGCCTGTCAATAAAATAAGGATATAGGTAAAATATTACTGAGTGCAGACAGAGTGAGTGAGAGCCTGTGAGAGTCAGAGACAGAGATGGCAAGAAGAGAAATAGAAGAGTTGGAAATAGACCAGAAGACAAAAGCCCCCTAGACTGTGTTCATTCATGACAGGTTCAAAACTCCCAGTAGTGTCAAGGCCCCTAGTCAGTGATTGTCCAGCAACCTTGAGCACCGCCCACACGGCCCTGCTGCACGCTCATTGGGCAGCCTCTGGAAGGCCCGCCCACCAGCCACTTCTGCTGAAAAGAGATGAGAATTCAAAAACCTCCTACACTGTGTTCATTGATGACAGGTTCACAGCTGGCTTGTAGAGATTGTAAGGCAGCAGCTCTCATGCCCACAGACCCCAGACAGCCCCAGCCTTCACCATATGCTGTACTACCAGACCTGACAGTAATGTGTGTGTGTGTGTGTCTGTCTGTCTGTGTCTGTGTGTGCTCAGAGATCACATATTGTAGTCTCAGAGCATGGGTGGGAAGGTAGCCAGCCTCACCTGCAACTTATGTATAGAGAACCTATCTGGTCACTGTGGCTGACACTCAGCATAAATGCAGTGTCCTCAGTTTCCTGCACAACATCCTTGTCCTTATTCCTTGAGAGCCCTGGTCAAGAGAAGTGAATCTATACCACCCTGGCACACACATTGTGCTTTCCCTCTATTGGGCCGAATGTAAAGGATCTTTGATTCTGATGGCCACACCAGTGTCCAGATTTTCCACGCAAAACGGAAGATGCCAGGGTTCAGAAAAATAGGGTGTTTTGATGGCTGTGAAAAGTCTTTTCCAAGTGCCTTCTGCGGTTTCAAATCCTTTTGAAACCTGAAGTTCTTTCTTGTATCTAGGGAATATTCTCAGCTCTGGCCCGAAGGCCCTCCCAATGAGGAGCACAACTATCCCGGGGTCAGGAGATCTGCCAGCCTGCTAGGTCCTGGAGGTATTCCTGAGTATGTCCTCAGGGCCCAAGTGGTAACAGGTGTTTCCAATTGTCTTTATTAGCAGCAGCCAGGCCCTCAGGTGACGGTCTGGACTGTGGTCTCTACTGGAAGCTCCTAATTCTGCCAATGGAGGCATCCATCTTCCTTTTGTCTCTCCATAGCAAGGGCCCGGGGAGTTTGTGCTTCCTTCAATCAGAGCGACATTGTATGGGACACTCATGCATGCCTACTTCTTGGAATCTCTTTGAGTGTGATGAGTGGACACAAGTACACCATGATCAGGGATTGTGAGGCTACAGGAGCAATTGCCTTAGCCAGACCCAAAGGGTAGGTGTAAGTGGCAGGGTTCATCCACTAATGTTTGGTCAAACGCAGTTCCCATCTATGTTGAAACACAGCTCTCTCTGGGTTCTTTCTGGGCTTGTAATCTGCTGCCCTGAACAGTGTCCTTAGAGCCTGGAGGCTGAGTAGGCAGCCAAACAAGACTGGACAGGCTCATGCCCTTGAATTCCAAGGGGTGCCCCAGCTTCCCCCATGGCAGTGTTTGGATGATAGTGAGATATGGGTTTGAATGGGGAACTCAGGAGAGTGAGACATGAGAATGCCTTTGCATTTGCATTCTAGCTTAGCCAGAATCTGGGCTAGCTGGCTTGCCCTGACCAGCTATGTTCTCTGTACATAAGTTGCAGGTGAGTCTGGCTACCTTGCCACCCATGCTCTGAGACTACTATAGGTGAGTTCTGACCACACACAGACACACACTGACAGACACACACACACACACACACACACACACACACACACATACTGTCAGGTCTGGTAGTACAGCATATGGTGAAGGCTGGGGTAGTCTGGGGTCTGTGGGCATGAGAGCTGCTGCCTTACAATCTCTACAAGCCAGGTTTGAACCTGTCATCAATGAACACAGTGTAGGAGGTTTTTGAATTCTGGTCTCTTTCCAACACATCTATTTCTCTTCTCGCCTTCTCTGTCCCTAACTCTCACATGCTCTCACACACTCTGTCTTCACTCATTAATATTTTACTTATATACTTATTTTACTGAAAGGGCCAGATATACAAAGAGAGTTACCAGAGCACTGCTGAGCTCTGGCTTGTTGTGTTGGCGATTTCACCTAGGCTACTGGAGCCTCAGTTCATAAGTCTTTCTGAGAAAAGGCATATTCTGTCTCCTCATTTCCATGCCAGTATCAATCAGAGTTTTTAATAAAGATATACATATATATATATATATATATATATATATATATATATATATATATATATATATATCTGTCATTTTTAGAATTGTCGACCTATGTATTTGACCTTAATTCAGAATTACCACATTTATAACAGCCTAGTTTTAAGAAATAATTAGCCATATAGTTTGTGCAGCATTTAATTCAAATATAAATAATAGAACTTTCCGGTAGTGTTTCTAATCGTGTTTCTATCAGCATACTTATTGTAATTATCATAGCCCAGAACTTCCCATCTTTTTCTAGTGTAATCTTCAATACATATGTGTTTGTTTTCTTTTTCCGGAAATCTTAAGTAGCCTGGATTCTGAAGTGTCTCAATTTTTGAAGTAGTCCTCTGTTTCTCATAGGTTGGTTTCTATGTTTCTGGTGTAATCAGGTCTTCTTGTGCTTTTTGTTTTTATTTTTCATTTTTATCAAATCCTCCTAGATCATCCCCATATATTTGCATATTTATTTATATACTTATTCCGATATCACATGAGGGGTCATTTCTTCTGCCTGATAGATTTTCTCTTATAAGTGAAAGGAACGTTGAAGACACAATACATTTCATTTTTCAGATACTACACACTATTACAACTACTACTGCACTGTTTTTGACAGTGACATCCACTGCACAATGGATTAGTATTGCATGCCTCTAAAGAATGTTCCCTATTTAACCTACAAAGTTTTTAATCTCACAAATATTTATTCTGTTCTTTCTTGGGGGAGGAATGGTTTACAGTCAACAGTTACATGTTATATTGGCTATGGGGGTAATTTTTCCCACTTTCCCTGTATTTCTGTACATCATTTGTAACTTTCTTATTGAGGAGAAGGAAACAGTCATAAATTGAGAGAGCAGCGCCCAAGCAGGAAGAGAGACAGAGAGACAGCTTCAGCTCTGATTTGCCACTAGCCCAGCTTTTCCCTAGCTGGGTAAGTGGTGACCAGGGGCTCAAAATGGGGTCTTAGGCTTCCACATAGTTCTCTGGCATTCTTGCTTAGCCAGAACCTGTGATAGCTGGCTTGCCCTGACCAGCTAGGTTCTCTGTACATAAGTTGCAGGTGAGGCTGGCTACATTGACACCCATGCTCTAAGACTAATAAGGTGAGCTCTGAGCACACACAGACACACACACACACACACACACACACACACACACACACACACACACACATTACTGTCAGGTCTGGTAGTACAGCATATGGTGAAGGCTGTGGATGTCTGGGGTCTGTAGGCAAGAGAGCTGCTGCCTTATAATCGCTACAAGCCAGGTTTGAACCTGTCATCAATGAACACAATTTAGGAGGTTTTTGAATTCTGGTCTCTTTCCAACTCATCTATTTCTCTTCTCGCCTTCTCTGTCCCTAACTCTCACATGCTCTCACACACTCTGTCTTCACTCATTTATATTTTACTTATATACTTATTTTACTGACAGGCCCAGATATACAAAGAGAGTTACCAGAGCACTGCTGAGCTCTGGCTTGTTGTGTTGGCGATTTCACCTAGGCTACTGGAGCCTCAGTTTGTAAGTCTTTCTGACCCAAGTCATATTCTGTCTCCCCATTTCCATGCCAGTATCACTCACAGTTTATAATAAAGATATACATATGTATATACGTATATATTTATATATCTGTCATTTTTTGAATTGTCGACCTATGTATTTGACCTTAATTTAGAATTACCACATTTATAACAACCTAGTTTTTTAGAAATAATTGGCCATATAATTTGCGCAGCATTTAATACAAATATAAATAATAGAACCTTCCAGTAGAATTTATAATCGTGTTTCTATCAGCATCCTTACTGTAATTATCATAGCCCAGAACTTCCCTTCTTTTTCTAGTGTAAGCTTCAATACATATGTGTTTGTTTTCTTTTTCCAGAAATCTTAATTTCCCTGGACTCTGAAGTGTCTTGGAATTTTTGAAGCCGCCCTCTGTTTCTCAGCAGATGGTTTCTATGGTTCTGCTGTTTTCAGGTCTTCCTGTGTTTTTTATTTTATTTTTTATTTTTTTCAAATCCTCCTAGATCATCCCCATATATTTGCATATATATATATATATATATATATATATATATATATATATATATATATATATAGTCCGATATCTCATGGGGGTCATTTATTATTTCTTCTGCCTGATAGATTTTCTCGTATAATTGAAGGGAACTTTGGACACACAATACATTTCCTTTTGCAGATACTACACACTACTACAACTACTACTGCACTGTTTTAGACAGTGACATCCAATGCACAATGGATTAGTATTGCAAGGATCTAAAGAATTTTCCCTATTTAACCTACAATGTTTTTAACCTCACAGATATTTATTCTGTTCTTTCTTGGGGGATGAATGGTTTACAGTCTACAGTTACATGTAATAGTGGCTAAGGAGTTAATTTTTTCCACTTTCCCTATATTTTTGTACATCATTTGTAACTTTCTTATTGCGGAGAAGGAAATAGTTATAAATTGAGAGAGCAGGGCCCAAGCAGGAAGAGAGACAGAGAGATAGCTGCAGCTCTGATTTGCCACTAGCCCAACTTTTCCCTAGCTGGGTAAGTGGTGACCAGGGGCTCAATATGGGGTCCTGGGTTTCCACATAGTTCTCTGACATTCCTGCTTAGCCAGAATCTGGGCTAGCTGGCTTGCTCTGACCAGCTAGATTCTCTGTACATAAGTTGCATGTAGGATGGCTACCTTGACAACCATGCTCTGAGACTACTACAGGTGAGCTCTGAGCACACACAGACACACACAGACAGACAGACAGACAGACAGACACACACACACACATTAGTGTCAGGTCCTGTAGTACAGCATATGGTGAAGGCTGGGGCTGTCTGGGTTCTGTGGGCATGAGAGCTATGCCTTATAATCTCTACAAGTCAGGTTTGAACCTGTCATCAATGAACACAGTGTAGGAGGTTTTTGAATTCTGGTCTCTTTCCAACTCATCTATTTCTCTTCTTGCCTTTTCTGTCCCTAACACTCACATGCTCTCACACACTCTGTCTTCACTCATTTATATTTTACTTATATACTTATTTTACTGACAGGCCCAGATATACAAAGTTACCAGAGCACTGCTGAGCTCTGGCTTGTTGTGTTGGTGATTTCACCTAGGCTACTGGATCCTCAGTTTGTAAGTCTTTCTGACACAAGCCATATTCTGTCTCCTCATTTCCATGCCAGTATCACTCAGAGTTTATAATAAAGATATTCATTAATATGTGTATATATATACATATATATTTATATATCTGTCATTTTTAGAATTGTCGAACTATGTATTTGACCTTAATTCGTAATTCCCACATTTATAACATTTCTAATCCTGTTTCTATCAGCATCCTTATTGTAATTATCATAGCCCAGAACTTTCCTTCTTTTTCTAGTGTAAGCTTCAATACGTATGTGTTTGTTTTCTTTTTCCGGAAATCTTAACTTCCCTGGATCCTGATTGTTTGGGAATTTTTGAAGCAGCCCTCTGTTTCTCAGCAGATGGTTTCTATGTTTCTGCTGTAATCAGGTCTTCTTGTGGTGTTTATTTTCATTTTTATATATTTTTTCAAGTCCTCCTAGATCATCCCCATTTATTTTCATATTTATTTATTTAATCAGGTATCACATGAGGGGTCATTTCTTTTGCTTGGTAGATTTTCTCTTATCATTGAAGGGAACCTTTGATGCACAATACATTTCCTGGGGCAATTACTACACACATATGGTGAAGGCTTGGGTTGTCTGTGGTCTGAGGGCATTAGAGCTCCTGCCTTACAATCTCTACAACCCAGGTTTGAACCTATCATGAATGAACACAGTCTAGGGGGATTTTGACTTCTGATCTATTTCCAACTCTTCAATTTCTCTTCTCGCCTTCTCAGTCTGTGACTCTCACAGTCTCTCACTCACTCTGTCTGCACTCAGTAATATTTTACTTATATCCTTATTTTATAACAGGCTCAGATATACAAAGAGAGTTGCCAGAGCACTGCTGAGCTCTGGCTTGTTTTGTTGGTGTTTTCACCTAGGCTACTTGAGCCTCAGCTTTGTAAGTCTCTCTGACACAAGCCTTATTCTGTCTCCTCATATCCATGGCAGTATCTCTCAGAGTTTAGAATAAAGATATACATCCGCATACATTTATAAATATACATATATGAATATACATATATATGTCTGTCATTTTTGGAATTATCAACCTATGTTTGCATATTAATTTACTTAGTCAAGTATCACATGAGGGGTCATTTCTTCTGCTGGGCAGATTTTTCTCTTATAATTGAAGGGAACTTTTGAAGCAGAATACATTTCATGGGGCAAATACTACACACATATGGTGAAGGTTTGTGTTGTCTTGGGTCTGTGGGCATTAGAGCTGCTGCCTTATAATCTCTACAACCCAGGTTTGGTCTATTTCCAACTCTTCTCGCCTTCTCTATCTCTGACTCTCACAGGCTCTCACTCTGTCTGCACTCAGTAATATTTTACTTATATTCTTATTTTATTGACAGGGCCAGATAAACAAATAGAGTTGCCACAGCACTGCTGAGCTCTGGCTTGTTTTGTTGGTGATTTCACCTAGGCTTCTTGAGCCTCAGCTTTGTAAGTCTCTCTGACACAAGCCATATTATGTCTCCTCATATCTATGGCAGTATCTCTCAGACTTTATAATAAAGATATACATACATATACATATATAAATATACATATATAAATATACATATATATATGTTATTTTTGGAATTGTCATCCTATGTAATTGATCGTAAACAGAATTAACTCATTTATAACAAATTCCTTTTTCATTAATAATTGGCCACATAGCTGGAGCAGGATTCAATACAATTATAAATAATAGAGCCTTCCAGTAGCATTTCTAATAGCATTTCTATCAGCACAGCATCCTTATTGCAATTATCATAGTATAGAACTTGTCTCCTTTCTCTAGTGTAAGCTTCAATACATATGAGTTTCTTTTCTTGCAATTATGTGTGTCCACAAGGTGGAAGAAAAGCCCATATTTGAGTGTAGTGATTCTGTGGAGTGAGGAGAACTCTGGGATTTGTGGCCCATGGACAGCAAGGTTGAAATTGACGTAGAGTGCCGTAGACATCTGTTCTTTCCTGTGGGGTGGGGGGATCCCCCATTGGGCTTTGCAAGTAGAAGGGGTTTCTCTCTTTTTCTGGGATGACTCTACTGGGAGCTTGTGAATCCCTGTGCTCAGCTGCATTCTGCTGGGTGTCCACGAGAGGGCAGCACAAGGACTAAGGCTCCATGGGACAAGTGCCCTGAGGTACTGTGCTACGAGAGTGGAGACAGAGTTTCTGGGTGTGCCCGAAGAGCATGGCCAGCTTAGTGCAAGCAGGCAGTGTCCTAAGTACGGGTCCAGACAGGAGCTGTGTGGGTCGTGTTGGCAGAAACAGGACCTTCAGAGGATGTCAGACAGTCCCCGGGAGCCGGTCTAAGAGCCTGTGCCCACCTAGCCTGAGGGGAGGGCCCAGTGGGTATTCATAGAGACAGCTGGCCAATTAGGGAAGAGGAACATCACCCTCAGGGGCGTGAACCAAGAGCAGGACAACTAGAACAGAGGAGAAGTTGTGAGGGCGGGACTCAGAGAGCAGCCTTCTGAAGTAAGTCCGCCAATGGGAGCTCAGAGCTGGCCTTAAAAGGCTGGGCATGCTTCCAGAAAGTGCAAAGCAGGGTTCTGCCCTTGGCCCTGCCTTGCAGAAGCTGTCCAATGCTCATGTGTATAACTCCGTTTGTGCCTGTGCCTCTGTGGATGTGTGTGTGTGTATGACTGTGAGAGTGTGTGTTTCTGTGTGTTTGGGGGGGAGGGAGATATAGAGAACAACAGAATCACTGTGGCACAGGTGATTTTGTGCAAAACATTTGGCACATTCTGATTTATAGCTCAATATTGACACCATTGTAGCTCTCCTTGGCCCTTGGTCACTATTCTTCTTTTCAGATGTAAATACACTGAAGAGGGAGAGGTTTTTGCCATGAGGCTTGCACTGGGAACTAGCAGCTGCCCTGTGTGTGTTGCCAGACTAGGAAACTTGTGGTGCCTGTCCAGTGGAGAGTCTCCTGGATGAGTTCCTTGTCAAGCCTTTTTCGCTTGGTCCCCTTGGAGCTGCATATAGCTAATGATTTGGAGACTTTACTCCTTTGGACAATTCTTTTCCTGATGCATAGTTTCTCTCCAGGTTTTAGCAATCAGTTGTCTGAATGTCATATCGAGTCCACTGTAGAAAATGACTACATCAGTGTCTCTCTCTCTATGTCTATCTCTCTCTTTGTCTCTCTCTCTCTCTCTCTCTCTCTCTCTCTCTATATATATATATATATATATATATATATATATATATATATATGTAACATGTAGAGATCTGAAAATATTTTTTAGCTAGAGACCTGCACAGCTCTGGATTAGGGTAAGAATGCGGATACACCTGGCCCTTCGGAGCCACAGTCATAAGTAACATCTCACAAAGCCTTTCGTATACCTCTTATAACTCTACAAATCTCTCTCTGCAAAACTACCTCTGCCAAATCGTCTACTTCCCTCTTGCTCATTTTGTCCAACGAGTCCTATCCCAAAACGGTAAATCAAAGAAGAAATAGACATAGTGCAGTTCCCTGTACACAGGACAGTCTGAGTCTGGGCCAGGGAGATGCAATACACCAGCCTGCATCTTGGCTGGAGCATCACTAAGACGACTTCCAAATTGGAGAGGCGAGGGCAGTTTTGGAGAGCGGGCTGCAGGCCAAGTGTTGCTTCTCAGAGTGGGCTAAGACCTAGATGTTCTAAGTGTAACCTTTCCTCACAAACAAAAAATAACAATGCCACTTGTAAGAAGTATGCATGGGCATGGAGGGTTTGTCTTCAGTGCTCTGGAACTGATCAACACATGGCCAGCATTTCAGTCCTTTTCTGTCACTGTCATTCTTTCTCTCTGACTGTATCTAGGTGCCTTCTTCACTGGGCCCTTATGGAAAGTCAGTGCATGCATCCTGATCTCGGACTTCCTGGTGTTAAAATTTTCCTTTCTTTGCCCTTTGGATTATTCCGTCTCCTGCATATGCCATAGTACATTGGGGAACTGAGGAGACAGCGCTCTTGCTACAGGTAACAGGCATATGTCCATCTCCAGCTGCAGCTGTCCAGGCCTTATGTGCTTGACTCCCATTCTCCAGGGCCCTGAGGATGACACTCAGCCTAAATGCAGCCCTCCTAAATTTCCTGCACCACTTCCTTGTCCTTATTCCATGAGAGCCCAGGTCAAGAGAAGTGAAACTCTATTCCCCTGGCACACACATTGTGCTTTCCCTCTATTGGGCTGAATGTAAAGGATCTGTGGTACTGATGGCCACACCAGTGTCCAGATTTTCCATGCAAAACGGAAGCTTCCAGGGTTCTGAAATAGGGTGTTTTGATGGCTGTGAAAAGTCTTTTCCAAGTGCCTCATGGGGTTTCAAATCCTTTTGAAACCTGAATTTCTTTCTTGTATCTAGGGAATATTCTCACCTCTGGCCAGAATCCCCTCCCAACTAGGAGCACAGCTATCCTGGGGTCAGGAGGTCTGAGAGCCTGCTAGCTCCTGGAGGGATTTCTGAGTATGTCCTCAGGTCCCAAGTGGTAACAGGTGCTTCTAATTGCCTTTATTAGCAGCAGCCAGGCCCTCAGGTGAGGGGCGGGGATGTGCTCTCCACTGGAAACTCCTAATTCAGCCAATGGAGGCATCCATCTTCCTTTTGTCTCTCCATAGCAAGGGCCCCCGGGGAGTCTGTGCTTCCTGCAAGCAGAGCGACTTTGTATGGGACACTCATGGATGCCTACTTCTGGGAATCTCTCTGAGAGTGATGTGTGGACACCAGGACACCATGATCAGGGATGTGAGGCCACAGGAGCAATTGCCTTAGCCGGACCGAAAGGGTAGGTGTAAGGGACCGCGCTCATCCAATATTGTTTGGTCGAACACAGTTCCTATCGATGTTGAAACACAGCTCTTTCTGGGTACTTTCTGTGCTTGTAATCTGCTGCCCGGAGCAGGGGACTGAGAGCCTGGAGGCTGAGTAGGCATCCAAATGTGAATGGACAGGCTCATGCCCCTGAATTCTGAGGGGTTCCCCAGCTTCCCCCTTTGGCAGTGTTTGGATGATAGATAGTGAGGCATGGGATTGAATAGTGAACTCAGGGGAGCGAGACATGAGAGTCCCTTTGCATATGCATTCTTGTTTAGCCAGAATCTGGGCTAGCTGGCTTATAACTTGCAGGTGAGGCTGGCTACCATGCCACCCATGCTCTGAGACTACTACAGGTGAGCTCTGAGCACACACAGAAACACACAGTCAGACAGACAGACAGACAGACACACACACACACACACACACACACATTACAGTCAGGTCTGGTAGAACAGCATATGGTGAAGGCTTGGGTTGTCTGGGTTCTGTGGGCATGAGAGCTGCTGCCTTACAATCGCTGCAACCCAGGTTTGAACCTGTCATGTATGAACACAGTGTGGGAGGTTTTTGACTTCTGGTCTTTTCCCAACTCTTCTATTTCTCTTCTTGCCTTCTCTGTCTCTGACTCTCACAGGCTCTCACTCACTCTGTCTGCACTCATTAATATTTTACTTATATATTATTTTACTGATAGGCCCAGATATACAAAGAGAGTCACCAGGGCACTGTTGAGCTCTGGGTTGTTTTGTTGGCGTTTTCACCTAGGTTTCTGGAGCCTCAGCTTTGTAAGTCTCTCTGGCACAAGCCATACTCTGTCTCCTCATAGCCATGCCAGTATACCTCATAGTTTGTAATAAAGAAACACATACATATAAGTACATATATATATATATATCAGTCATTTTTAGAATTGTTGACCTTTTTATTTGATCTTAATGCAGAATTACCAGATTTATAACACCCTCTTTATTCATAAATAATTGGTCACATAGTTGGAGCAGGTTTCAGTACAATTATAAATTATAAACCTTCCAGGAGCATTTCCAACAGCATATCAGTATCCTTATTGTAATAATCATAGCACAGAACTTGCCTCCAATTTCTATTGTAAGTTTCAATATGTATGTGTTTCTTTTTATTCAAGGGAATTCTTAATTTGCCTGGACCCTGAATTGTCAGGTCTTCCTGTGGTTTTTGTTTTTATTTTTTATTTTTTTCAAATCCTCCTAGATCATCCCCATATATTTTCATATTTATATATATATGTTTATTCTGATATCACATGAGGGGTCATTTCTTCTGCCTGATAGATTTTCTCTTATAATTGAAGGGAACTTTGGACACACAATACATTTCCTTTTTCAGTTACTGCACACTACTACAACTATTACTGCACTGTTTTTGACAGTGCCATCCAATGCACAATGGATTAGTATTGCATGGCTCTAAAGAATGATCATTGTGCATTGGATTAGTATTGCATGGCTCTAATAAATGTTCCCTATTTAACCTACAGTGTTTTTAACCTCACAAATATTCATTCTGTTCTTTATTGGGGGATGAATGTTTTACAGTCAACAGTTACATGTAATAGTGGCTACGGGGGTGATTTTTCCCAATTTCCCTGTATTTCTGTACATCATTTGTAACTTTCTTATTGAGGAGATGGAAACAGTCATAAATTGAGAGAGCAGGGCCCAATCAGGAAGAGAGACAGAGAGACAGCTGCAGCTCTGATTTGCCACTAGCCCAGCTTTTCCCTAGCTGGGTAAGTGGTTACCAGGAGCTCAAAATAGGGTCCTGGGCTTCCACATAGTTCTCTGGCATTCTAGCTTAGCCAGAATCTGGGATAGCTGGCTTGCCCTGACCTGCTAGGTTCTCTGTACATAAGTTGCAGGTGAGGCTGGCTACCTTGAAACCCATGCTCTGAGTCTACTACAAGTGAGCTCTGAGCACACACAGACACACATACACACACACACACACACATTAGTGTCAGGTCTGGTAGTACAGCATATGGTGAAGACTGGGGCTGTCTAGGGTCTGTGGGCATGAGAGCTGCTACCTTACAATCTCTACAAACCAGGTTTGAACCTGTCATTAATGAACACAGTGTAGGAGGTTTTTGACTTCTGGTCTTTTCCCAACTCTTCTATTTCTCTTCTTGCCTTCTCTGTCTCTGACTCTCACAGGCTCTCACTCACTCTGTCTGAACTCAGTCATATTTTACTTATATCCTTATTTTATTGACAGTCCCAGATATACAAAGAGAGTTGCCAGAGCACTGCTGAGCTCTGGCTTGTTTTGTTCGTGTTTTCACCTAGGCTACTTGAGCCTCAGCTTTGTAAGTCTCTCTAGAACAAGCCATACTCTGTCTCCTCATAGACATGCCAGTATCCCTCATAGTTGATAATAAAGATACACATACATATATGAACATATATATATATATATATATATACATATATATCAGTTATTTTTAGAATTGTTGACTTTTTTATTTGATCTTAACACAGAATTACCGCATTTATAACAGCCTCCTTATTCATAAATAATTGGTCACATAGTTGGAGCAGGATTCACTACAATTTTAAATTAGAAAACTTCCAGGAGCATTTCCAATAGCCTTTCTATCAGTATCCTTATTGTAATTATCATAGCACAGAACTTGCCTCCATTATCTAGTGTAAGCTTCAATACATATGTGTTTCTTTTCATTCTTTGTAATTCTTAATTTGCCTGGACCCTGAAGTGTCAGGGAATTTTTGAAGCAGCCCTCTGTTTAGCAGCAGACGTTTTCTATATTTCTGCTGTAATCAGGTCTTCCTGTGGTCTTTATTTTTATTTTTTTAATTTTTTCAAATCCTCCTAGATCATCCCCATTTATTTGCATATTTATTTATTTATTTAGTCCAATATCACATGAGGGGTCATTTCTTCTGCCTGATAGATTTTCTCTTATAATTGAAGGGAACTTCTGACACACAATACATTTCCTTTTGCAGATACTACAAACTACTACAACTACTACTGCACTGTTTTTGACAGTGACATCCAATGCACAATGGATTGGTATTGCATGGCTCTAGAGAATGCTCACTATTTAACCTACAATGTTTCTAACCTCCCAAATATTTATTCTGTTCTTTCTTGGAGGATGAATGGTTTACAGTCAACAATTACATGTAATAGTGGGCAAGTGGGGGTAATATTTCCCACTTTCCCTGTATTTCTGTACATCACTTGTAACTTTCTTATTGAGGAGAAGGAAACAGTCATAAATTGATAGAGCAGGGCCCAAGCAGGAAGAGAGACAGAGAGACAGCAGCAGCTCTGATTTGCCACTAGCCCAGCTTTTCCCTAGCTGGGTAAGTGGTGTCCAGGGGCTCAAAATGGGGTCTGGGGTTTCCACAAGTTCTCTGGCATTCTTCCTTAGTCAGAATCTGGGCTAGCTGGCTTGCCCTGACCAGCTAAGTGTCTGTACATAAGTTGCAGTTGGGGATGGCTACCTTGACACCCATGCTCTGAGACTACTACAGGTGAGTTCTGAACACACACAGACACAGAGAGAGACCGACACACACACACACACACACACACACACACACATTACTGTCAGGTCAGGTAGTACAGCATATGGTGAAAGCTGCGGCTGTTTGGGGTCTGTGGGCATGAGAGCTGCTGCCTTACAATCTCTACAAGCCCGGTTTGAACCTGTCATTAATGAACACAGTGTAGGAGGTTTTTGAATTCTGACCTCTTTCCAACTCACCTATTTCTCTTCTTGCCTTCTCTGTCCCTAACTCTCACATGCTCTCACACACTCTGTGTTCACTCATGGTATTCATGGCTGCTGGCCTATCACTGACTAGAGTCCCTGACCCTCCTGGGCGTGTCCAAGCACACTGGACAATGAGATTGCTGGCAGGGGTTCTGAGCGAGGCCTAGGCCTCTGGCCTATCAGAGCCTAGCTGTCGCCCTGTGTGCAGGCCTTCTGAAGGAAGCCCGCCAATGGGAGCTCAGAGCTGGCCTTAAAAGGCTGGACATGCTTCCAGGAAGTGTGAAGCAGGGTTCAGCCCAGTGCCCTGCCTTGCAGAAGCTGTCCAGTGAGCATATGTATAACTCCTTTGGTGCCTGTGCCTCTGTGGATGTGTGCGTGTGTGTGACTGTGAGAGTGTGTGTTTGTGTGTGTGTGTGTGTGGGAGGGAGGGGTAGAGAGAGAGAGAACAACAGAATCACTGTGGCACAGTTGATTTTGTGCAAAGCACTTGGCACATTCTGATATACAGCTCAATATGACACCATTATAGCTCTCCTTGGCCATTGCCCACTTTTCTTCTTTTCAGATGTGAAGACACTGAAGAGGGAGAGGTTTTTGTCCTGTGGCTTGCACTGGGAACTAGCATCTGCCCTGTTTGTGTTGCCAGAATAGGAAACTTGTGAGCCTGTCCATGTGGAGTGTTTCCTGAATGAGTTCCTTCTCAGGCCTTTTTCGCTATGTCCCTTGTAGCTGCTTATAGCTAATGATTTTGAGATTTTACTCCTTTGGACAATTATTTTCCTGATGCACAGTTTCCCTCCAGGTTTTAACAATCAATTATTTGAATGTAATATCGAATCCATTGTAGAAAATGACTACATCATTATCTCGCTCTCTCTATATATATATATGTAACATGTAGAGGTCTGAAAATATTTTTTATCTGGAGATCTGCACAGCTCTGGATTAGGGTAGTAATGGGGATACACCTGGCCTTTCTGAGCCACAGTCATAAGAGACATCTCACAGAGCCATTCATATACCTCTTATCACTCTACAAATCTTTCTCAGCACAAACAACCGCTGGCAAATCATCTACTTCCCTCTTGCTCTTTTTGTCCACCAAGTCCTATCCCAAAACTGTAAATCAAAGAAGAAATAGACATAGTGCAGTTCTCTGCACACAAGACAGTCTGAGGCTGGACCAGGGAGATGCAATATGGCAGACTGCATCTTGGCTGGAGCATCACTAAGACTACTTCCAAATTGGAGAGGCGAGGGTAGTTTTGGAGAGTGGGCTGCAGGCCAAGTGTTGCTTCTCAGAGTGGGCTAAGACCTAGATGTTCTAAGTGTAACCTTTCCTCACAAACATAAAATAACAATGCCACTTGTAAGAAGTATGCATGGGCATGGAGGGTTTGTCTTCAGTGTTCTGGCACTGATCAAAACAGGGCCAGAATTACAGTCCTTTTTTGTCTCTGTCATCCTGTCTCTCTGACTGTCTCTATGTGCCTTCTTCACTGGGCCCTTATGGAAGTCAGTGCATGCATCATTAACTCGGAATTCCTGGTGTTGAAATTTTCCTTTATTTGGCCTTTGGATTATTCAGTCTCCTGCATATGGCGTAGTACATGGGGAACTGAGGAGACAGCGATCCTGCTGCAGGTAACAGGCATATGTCCATCTCCAGCTGCAGCTGTCAAGGCCCTCTGTGCTTGACTCCCATTCTCCAGGACCCTGAGGCTGACACTCAGCCTAAATGCAGCCCTCCTCTATTTCCTGCACCGCATCCTTGTCCTTATTCCATGAGAGCCCAGGTCAAGAGAAGTGAAACTCTATCCCCCTGGCACACACATTGTGCTTTCCCTCTATTGGTCCTAATGTAAAGGATCTGTGGAACTGATGGACACACCAGTGTCCAGATTTTCCATGCAAAATGGAAGTTTCCAGGGTTCTGAAAGAGGGTGTTATGACGGCTGTGAAAAGTCCTTTCCAAGTGCCTCATGGGGTTTCAAATCCTTTTGAAACCTGAAGTTCCTTCTTCTATCTAGGGAATATTCTCACCTCTGGCCAGAATGCCTTCACAACTAGGAGCACAGCTATCCTGGAGTCAGGAGTTCTGCCAGCCTGCTAGCTCCTGGATGGATTCCTGAGTATGTCCTCAGGTCCCAAGTGGTAACAGGTGTTTCCAAAAGCCAGTATTAGCAGCAGCCAGGCCCTCAGGTGAGGGGCGGGGCGTTGATCTCCACTGGAAGCTCCGAATTCAGCCAATGGAGGCATCCATCTTCCTTTTGTCTCTCCATAGCAAGGGCACGGGGAGTTTGTGCTTCTAGCAAGCAGAGCGACTTTGTATGGGACACACATGGATGCCTACTTCTGGCAATCTCACTGAGTGTGATGTGTGGACACCAGGACACCGTGATCAGGGATTGTGAGGTCACAGGAGCAATTGCCTTAGCAGGACCCAAAGGGGAGGTGTAAGGGGCTGGGTTCATCCACTATTGTTTGGTCAAAAACAGTTCCCATCTATGTTGAGACACAGCTCTTTCTAGGTTCTTTCTGTGCTTGTAATCTGCTGTCCACTGAGAAGTGGGCTGGGAGCCTGGAGGCTGAGTATGCAGCCAAACGTGACTGGACAGGGTCCTGCCCCTGAATTCTGAGGGGTGCCCCAGCTTCCCCCGTTGGCAGTGTTTGGATGATAGTGAAGCATCACATTTAATCGGGAAATCAGGAGAGTGAGACATGAGAGTCCCTTTGCATATGCATTCTTGCTTAGCCAGAATCTGGGTTAGCTGGCTTTCCCTAACCAGATATGTTCTCTGTACATAAGTTGCAGGTGAGGGTGGCTACCTTGCCACCCATGCTCTTAGACTACTATAGGTGAGTCCTGAGCACACACAGACACAGACAGACAGACAGACAGACACACACACACACACACACACACACACACACATTACTGTCAGGCTGACATTGTGCTTCCCTCTGTTGGGCCAAATGTAAAGGATCTGTGGTACTGATGGCTACACCAGTGTCCACATTTTCCATGCAAAATCGAAGCTTCCAGGGTTTTGCAAGAGGGTCTTTTGATGGCTGTGAAAAGTCTTTTCCAAGTGCCTCATGGGGTTTCAAATCCTTTTGAAACCTGAAGTTCTTTCTTGTATCTAGGGAATATTCTCACCTCTGGCCCGAAGGCCCTCCCAACTCGGAGCACAGAGTATGTCCTCAGGCCACAAGTGGTAACAGGTGTTTCCAATTGCCTTTATTAGCAGCAGCCAGGCCCTCAGTTGAGGGGCAGGGCTATCCTCTCCACTGGAATGTCCTAATTCAGCTATGTAGGCATCCATCTTCCTTTTGTCTCTCCATAGCAAGGGCCCAGGGAGTTTGTGCTTCCTGCAAGCAGAGCGACTTTGTATGGGACACTCATGCATGCCTACTTCTGGGAATCTCTCTGAGTGTGATATGTGGACACGCTGACACCATATTCAGGGATTGTGAGGCCACCTGAGCAATTGCCTTAGCCGGATGCAGGGTATCTGTAAGGGGACGGGTTCATCCAATATTGTTTTGTCAAACACAGTTCCCATCTTTGTTGAAACACAGCTCTTTCTGGGTTCATTCTGGGTTTGTATTCTGCTGCCCGGAGGAGTGGACTGAGAGTCGGGAGGCTGAGTAGGCAGCCAAACGTGACTGGACAGGCTCCTGCCCTTGAATTCTGAGGTGTTTCCCAGATTACCCTGTTGGAAGTGTTTGGATGATAGTGAGGCATGAGATTGAATCAGGAACTCAGGAGAGGGAGACATGAGAGTCCCTTTGCATGTGCATTCTTGCTTAGCTAGAATCTGGGGTAGCTGGCTAACCCTGACCAGCTAGGTTCTCTGTACATAAGTTGCAGGTGAGTCTGGCTACCTTCCCACCCATGCTCTGAGACTACTATAGGTGAGCTCTGAGCACACACAGACACACACACAGACAGACAGACACACACACACACATTACTGTCAGGTCTTGTAGTACAGCATATGTTGAAGGCTGGGGCTGTCTGGGGTCTGTGGGCATGAGAGATGGTGCCTTACAATCTCTACAACCCAGCTTTGAACCTTTAATCAATGAATACAGTGTAGGAGGTATTTGAATTCTCATCTCTTTCCAGCAGAAGTGGCTGGTGGGCGGGCCTTCCAGAGGCTGCCCAATGAGCGTGCTGCAGGGCAATGTGGGTGGTGCTCAAGGTTGCTGGCCAATCACTGACTATGGGCCTTGACACTCCTGGGCGTGTCCTAGCACACTGGCCAATGATATTGCTGGCAGGGGTTCTGGGCATGGCTAGGCCTCTGGCATATCAGAGCATGGCTGGTGCCCTGTCTGCGGGCCTTCTGAAGTAAGCCTGACAATGGGAGCTCAGAGCTGGCCTTAAAGGCTGGGCGTACTTCCAGGAAGTGCGAAGCATGGTTTACACAGGGCCCTGCCTTGCAGAAGCTGTCCAGTGTGCATGTGTATAACTCCTTTTGTGCCTGTGCCTCTGTGGATGTGTGCGTGAGTGTAACTGTGAGAGTGTGTGTTTGTGTGTATGTGAGGGAGGGAGAGACAGAGAGAACAACAGAATCACAGTGGCACAGGTGATATTGTGCAAAACACCTGGCACATTCTGATTTACAGCTCAATATAGACACCATTGTAGCTCTCCTTGGCCCTTGGTCACTTTTCTACTTTTCAGATGTAAAGACACTGAAGAGGGAGAGGTTTTTGCCCCGAGGCTTCCACTGGGAACTAGCAGCTGCCCTTGGTCTGTTGCCAGACTAGGAAACTTGTGGTGCCTGTCCATGTGGAGAGTGTCCTGAATGAGTTCCTTCTCGAGCCTTTTTAGCTAGGTCCCGTTGGAGCTGCATATAGCTAATGATTTGGAGACTTTTCTCCTTTGGACAATTCTTTTCCTGATGCACAAATTCTCTCGAGGTTTTAGCAATCAATTGTCTGAATGTCATATTGCATCCAATGTAGAAAATGACTACATCAGTGTCTTGCTGTCTCTCTCTCTCTCTATCTCTCTTTCTCTATATATATATATATATAATATATACATATATATATATATAACATGTAGAGGTTTGAAAATATATTTTATCTAGACACCTGCACAGCTCTGGATTCGGGTAGTAATGCGGATACAGGTGGCCCTTCTGAGCCACAGTCATGAGAGACATCTCATAGAGCCATTCTTTTACCTCTTTTCACTCTACAAATCTCTCTCAGCACAAACTACCACTGCCAAATCATCTACTTCCGTTTGCTCTTTTTATCCACTGAGTCCTATCCCAAAACTGTAAATCAAAGAAGAAATAGACATCGTGCAGTACCCTGCAAACAGGACAGGCTGAGCCTGGACCAGGAAGATAAAATACGCCAGCCTGTCTTTGACTGGAGCATCACTAAAACTATTTCCCATTTGGAGAGGAACGGGCCATTTTGGAGAGTGGGCTGCAGGCCAAGTGTTGCTTCTAAGAGTGGGATAAGACATAGATGTTCTAAGTGTAACCTTTCCTCACAAACATAAAATAACAATGCCACTGGTAAGATGTATGCATGGGCATGGAAGGTTTGTCTTCAGTTCTCTGGCACTGATCAACACAGGGACAGAATTTCTGTCCATTTCAGTCACTGTCATTCTGTCTCTCTGACTGTCTCTACGTGACTTCTTCCCTGGAGCCTTCGTGGAATTCAGTGCATGCATCATGAACTCGGTATTCCTGGTGTTTAAATTTTCCTTTCTTTGCCCTTTGGATTATTTAGTCTCCTGCATAAGGCGTAGTACAGAGGGGAACTGAGGAGACAGCATTCCTGCTGCAGGTAACAGGCATATATCCATCTTCAGCTGCAGCTGTCCAGGCCCTCTGTGCTTGACTCCCATTCTCCAGGGCCCTGTGGCTGATACTCAGGCTGCGTGCAGCCCTCCTCAATTTCCTGCACCACATCCTTGTTCTTATTCCATGGGAGCCCAGGTAAAGAGAAGTGAAACTCTACCACCTTGGCACAAACATTGTGGTTTCCCTCTGTAGGGCTGAATTTAAAGGATCTGTGGAACTGTGGCCACAAATGTATCCAGATTATCCATGCAAAATGGAAGCTTCCAGGGTTCAGAAAGAGGGTGTTTTGATGGCTGTGAAATGTCTTTTCCAAGTGCCTCCTGGGGTTTCAAATCCTTTTGAAACCTGAAGTTCATTCTTGTATCTAGGAAATATTCTCACCTCTGGCCCAAAGTCCCTCCCAACTAGGAGCACAGCTATCCCGTCGTCAGGAGGTCTGCCAGCCTGCTAGCTCCAGGAGGGATTCCTGAGTATGTCTTCAGGCCCCAAGTGGTAACAGGTGTTTCCAATTGCCTTTATTAGCAGCATCCAGGCCCTCAGGTGAGGGACGGGCTGTGATCTCTAGTGGAAGCTCCTAATTCAGCCAATGGAGGCATTCATCTTCCTTTTGTCTCTCCATAGCAATGGCCCAGGGAGTTTGTGCTTCCTGCAACAGAGCGACTTTGTATGAGACACTCATGCATGCCTACTTCTGGGAATCTCTCTGAGTGTGATGTGTGTACATGAGGACACCATGATCAGGGATTGTTAGGCTACAGGAGCAATTGCCTTAGCCAGACCCAAAGAATAGGTGTGATGGGCCGGGTTCATCCACTATTGTTTGGTCAAACACAGTTCCCATCTATGTTGAAACACAGCTCTTTCTGGGTTCATTCTGGGCTTGTAATCTGCTGCCCTGAGCAGTGGACTGAGAGTCTGGAAGCTGAGTAGGCAGCCAAACGTGACTGGACATGCTCCTGCCCCTGAATTCTGAGGGGTGCCTCAGCTTAACCCATTGGTTTGTTTGGATGATAGTGAGGCATTAGATTGAATCAGAGACTCAGGAGAGGGAGACATGAGAGTCCCTTTGCATGTGCATTCTTGCTTAACCAGAATCTGGGCTATCTGGCTAACCCTGACCAGCTAGGTTCTCTGTACATAAGTTGCAGGTGAGGCTGGCTACCTTCCCACCCATGCACTGAGACTACTATAGGTGAGCTCTGAGCACACACAGACACAGACAGAGAGACAGACAGACAGACACACACACACACACACACACACACACACACACACACATTACTGTCAGGTCTGGCAGTACAGCATATTGTGAAGGCTGGGGCTGTCTGGTGACTGTGTGCATGAGCGCTACTGCCTTACAATCTCTACAAGCCAGCTTTGAACCTGTCATCAATGAACACAGTGTAGGAGATTTTTGAATTCTCATCTCTTTCCAGCAGAAGTGGCTGGTGGGCAGGCCTTCCAGAGGCTGCCCAATGAGCATGCTGCAGGGCCATATGGGCGGTGCTCACGGTTGCTGGCCAATCACTGACTAGGGGCCACTGAAGAGGGAGATGTTTTTGCCTTGAGGCTTGCACTGGGAACTAGCAGCTGCCCTGTGTTTGTTTCCAGACTAGGATACTTGTGGTGCCTGTCCTTGTGGAGAGTCTCCTGGATGAGTTCCTTCTCAAGCCTTTTTTGCTAGGTCCCTTTGGAGCTGCATATAGCTAATGATTTGGAGATTTTACTACTTTGGACAATTCTTTTCCACAGTTTCTCTCCAGGTTTTGGCAATCAATTCTCTGAATGTCATATCGTATCCATTGTAGAAAATGACTACATCAGTGTCTTGCTCTCTCTCTCTCTCTCTCTCTCTCTCTCTCTCTCTATATATATATATATATATATATATATATATATATATATATATATATTTCCATGCCAGTATCACTCACAGTTTATAATAAAGTTATTTTTTTGCAAAACACTTGGTACATTCTGATTTACAGCTCAATATTGACACCATTGTAGCTCTCTTTGGTTCTTGGTCACTTCTTTTCAGATGTAAAAACACTGAAAAGGGAGAGTTTTTTTCCCTGAGGCTTGCACTGGGAACTACCAGATGCATTGTATCTGTTGCCAGACTAGGAAACTAGTGGTGCCTGTCCATGTGGAGAGTCTCCTTGATGAGATCCTTCTCAGTCCTTTTTCACTATGTCCCGTTGGACCTGCATATAGCTAATGATTTTGAGATTTTATTCCTTTGGACAATTCTTTTCCTGATGCAGTTTCTACCCAGGTTTTAGCAATCAATTGTCTGAATGTCATATCTAATCCATTGTAGAATATGACTACATCAGTGTCTCCTTCTCTCTCTCTCTCTCTCTCTCTCTCTCTCTCTATATATATATATATATATATATATATATATATATACATAATATGTAACATGTAGATATCTGAAAATATTTTTTAGCTAGAGACCTGCAAAGTTCTGGATTAGGGTAGTAATGCGGATACCCCTGGCCCTTCTGAGCCACAGTCATGAGAGATATCTCACAGAGCCATTCGTATACCTCTTATCACTCTACAAATCTCTCTCAGCACAAACTACCACTGCCAAATCATCTACTTCCCTCTTGGTCTTTTTTGTCCACTGAGTCCTATCCCAAAACTGTAAATCAAAGAAGAAATAGACATAGTGCAGTTACCTGCACACAGGACAGTCTGAGGCTAGACCAGGGAGCTGCAATACGCTAACCTGCATCTTGGCTGGAGCATCACTAAGACTACTTCCAAATTGGAGAGGCAAGGGCAGTTTTGGATAGTGGGCTGCAGGCCAAGTGTTGCTTCTCAGAGTGGGCTAAGACCTATAAGTTCTAAGCGTACCCTTTCCTCACAAACATAAAATGCAATGCCACTTGTAAGAAGTATGCATGGGCATGGAGTGTTTGTCTTCTGTGCTCTGGCACTGATCAACACAGGACCAGAATTTCAGTCCTTTTCTGTCTCGGTCATTCTGTCTCTCTGACTGTCTCTATGTGCCTTCTTCACTGGGCCCTTTCGGAAGTCAGTGCATGCATCGTGATCTCGGACTTCCTGGTGTTGAAATTTTCCTTTCTTTCCCCTTTGGATTATTCAGTCTCCTGCATATGGCATAGTACATTGGGGAACTGAGAAGACAGCGATCCTGCTGCAGGTAACAGGCATATGTCCATCTCCAGCTGCAGCTGTCCAGGCCCTCTGTGCTTGAATCCCATTCTCCAGGGCCCTGAGGCTGACACTCAGCCTTCATGCAGCCCTCCTCAATTTCCTGCACAGCATCCTTGTCCATATTCCATGAGAGCCCAGGTCTAGAGAAGTGACACTCTATCCCCCTGGCACACATATTGTGCTTTCCCTCTATTGGGCCGAATATAAAGGATGTGTGGTACTGATGGCTACACCTGTGTCCATATTTTCCACTAATCGGAAGCTTCCAGTATTCAGAAAAAAGGTGTTTTGATGGCTGTGCAATGTCTTTTCCAAGTGCCTCATGGGGTTTCAAATCCTTTTGAAACCTGAAGTTCTTTCTTGTATCTAGGTAATATTCTCACCTCTTGCTAAAATGCCCTCCCAACTAGGAGCACAGCTATCCTGGGGTCAGGAGGTATGACAGCCTGCTAGCTCCTGGAGGGATTCCTGAGTATTATGTCCTCAGGTCCCAAGTGGTAACACGTGTTTCCAATTGCCTTTATTAGCAGCAGCAAGGCCCTCATGTGAGGGGCGGGGATATGATATCCACTGGAAGCTCCTAATTCAGCCAATGGAGGCATCCATCTTCCTTTTGTCTCTCCATAGCAAGGGCCCAGGGACTTTGTGCTTCTTGCAAGCAGAGCGACTTTGTATGGGACACACATGGATGCCTACTTCTGGGAATCTCTCTGAGTGTGATGTGTGGACACCAGGACACCGTGATCAGGGATTGTGAGGCCACAGGAGCAATTGCCTTAACAGGACCCAAAGGGGAGGTGTAAGGGGCCAGGTTCATCCACTATTGTTTGGTCAGACACAGCTCTTTCTGGCTTCTTTCTGGGCTTGTAATCTGCTGTCCACTGAGAAGTGGACTGGGAGCCTGGAGGCTGAGTATGAAACCAAACGTGACTGGACAGGGTCCTGCCCCTGAATTCTCAGGGGTGCCCCAGCTTCCCCCGTTGCAGTGTTTGGGTAATAGTGAGGCATGAAATTGAATCAGGAATTCAGGAGAGCAAGACATGAGAGTCCCTTTGCATATGCATTCTTGCTTAGCCAGAATCTGGGCTAGCTGACTTTCCCTAACCAGCTAGGTTCTCTGTAGATAAGTTGCAGGTGAGGCTGGCTACCTTCCCTCCCATGCTCTGAGACTGCTATAGGTGAGTTCTGAGCACACACAGACACACACAGACAGACAGAGAGACAGACAGACACACACACAAACATTACTCTCAGGACTGGTAGTACAGCATATGCTGAAGGCTGGGGCTTTTTTGGGGTCAGTGGGAATGAGAGCTGCTGCCTAACAATCTCTACACGCCAGGTTTGAACCTGCCATCAATGAACACAGTGTAGGAAGTTTTTGAATTCTGGTCTCTTTCCAACTCATCTCTTTCTCTTCTAGCCTTCTCTGTCTCTAACTTGCACAGGCTCTTACACACTCTGTCTTCACTCATTAATATTTTACTTATATACTTATTTTACTGATTGGCCCAGATATACAAAGAGAGTTAATAGAGCACTGCTGACCTCTGGCTTGTTGTGTTGGTGATTTCATCTAGGCTACTGGAGCCTCATATTTGTAAGTCTCTCTGACACAAGCCATATTCTGTCTCCTTATATCCATGGCAGTATGTCTCAGACTTTATAATATAGATATAAATCCATATACATATATACACATATATAAATATACATATATATATCTGTCATTTTTGGAATTGTCAACCTATGTAATTGATCTTAATCAGAATTAACACATTTATAACAGCTTCCTTTTTCATTAATAATTGGCCACATAGTTGGAGCAGGATTCAATACAATTATAAATAATAGGACCTTCCAGTAGCATTTCTAATATCATTTCTATCAGCATCCTTATTGTAATTATTATAGTACAGAACTTGTCTCCTTTCTCTAGTGTAAGCTTCAATACATATGAGTTTCTTTTCAATCTCCTGATATCATAAATTCCCTGGACTCTGAAGTGTCTCTGAATTTGTGAAGCAGCCCTCTGTTTCTCAGCAGATGTTTTCTATGTTTCTGCTCTAATCAGGTCTTCTTGTGCTTTTTGTATTCATTTTATATTTTTGTCAAATCCTCCTAGATCATCCAAATTTATTTACATATTTATTTATTTATTTAGTCCTATATTACATGAGGGGGCATTTCTTCTGCTTGATAGATTTTTCTCTTATAATTGAAGGGAAGTTTACACTCACAATAAATCTCCTGTGGTAAATACTACACACATATGGTGAAGGCTGGGGTTGTCTGGGGTCTGTGGATATGAGACTGCTGGCTTACAATCTCTACAACCCAGGATTGAACCTGTCATGTATGAACACAGTGTGGGAGGTTTTGGACTTCTGGTCTCTTTCCAACTCTTCTATTTCTCTTCTTGCCTTCTCTGTCTCTGACTCTAACAGGCTCTCACTCACTCTTTCTGCACTCATTAATATTTTACTTATATATTATTTTACTGACAGGCCCAGATATACAAAGTGAGTCACTAGGGAACTGCTGAGCTCTGGCTTGTTTTGTTGGCGATTTCACCTAGGTTTCTGGAACCGCAGCTTTGTAAGTCCCTCTGGCACAAGCCATACTCTATCTCCTCATAGCCATGCCAGTATCCCTCATAGTTGATAATAAAGATACACATACATATATGTACATATATATTCATATATATATATATCAGTTATTTTTAGAATTTTTGACCTTTTTATTTGATCTTAACGCAGAATTACCGCATTTATAACAGCCTCCTTATTCATAAATAATTGGTCACATAGTTGGAGCAGGTTTCAATACAATTATAAATTATAAACCTTCCAGGAGCATTTCCAATAGCCATTCTATCAGTATCCTTATTGTAATTATCATAGCACAGAACTTGCCTCCATTTTCTAGTGTAAGCTTCAATACGTATGCATTTCTTTTCATTCTCGGGAATTCTTAATTTGCCTGGACCCTGAAGTGTCAGGGAATTTTTGAAGCAGCCCTCTGTTTCTCAGAAGACGTTTTCTATATTTCTGCTGTAATCAGGACTTCCTCTGGTCTATGTTTTTATTTTTTATTTTTTTCAAATCCTCCTAGGTCACCCCTATTTATTTGCATATTTATTTATTTATTTAGTCCAATATCACATGAGGGGTCATTTCTTCTGCCTGATAGATTTTCTCTTATAATTGAAGGGAACTTCTGACACACAATACATTTCCTTTTGCAGATACTACACACTACTACAACTATTACTGCACTGTTTTTGACAGGGACATCCAATACACAATGGATTAGTATTCCATGGCTCTAGAGAATGCTCACTATTTAACCTACAATGTTTCTAACCTCCCAAATATTTATTCTGTTCTTTCTTGGGGGATGAATGGTTTACAGTCAACAGTTACATGTAATAGTGGGCAAGGAGTGTAATTTTTCCCACTTTCCCTGTATTTCTGTACATCACTTGTAACTTTTTTTTTATAATGCTGGAAATCTTTCATTTCAGTGAAGGAATGCTTACACAGGGGATTTCACTTTTGTAAATTAATTAATTAATTAATTAATTCCTTTTGTTGCCTTTGTTGTTTTGTTGTTGTAGTTATTATTGATGTCATTGTTGTTGGATAGGACAGAGAGAAATGGATAGAGGAGGGGAAGACAGAGAGCGGGAGAGAAAGGCAGACACCTGCAGACCTGCTTCACCGCCTGTGAAGTGACTCCCCTGCAGGTGCGGAGCCAGGGGCTCGAACCAGGATCCTTCTGCTGGTCCTTGTGCTTAGCACCACCTGCGTTTAACCCGCTGAGCTTCCGCCCGACTCCCACTTATAACTTTCTTTTTTAATAATATATATTTGTATTTATTTATTTATTTATTTATTTTTTAATTTTTTATTTAAGAAAGGATTAGTGAACAAAAGCATAAGGTAGGAGGGGTACAACTCCACACAATTCCCACCACACAATCCCCATAACCCACCTCCTCCCATGGTAGCTTTCCCAATCTCTATCCCTCTGGGAGCATGGACCCAGGGTCGTTGAGGGTTGCAGAAGGTAGAAGATCTGGCTTCTGTAATTCCTTCCCCACTGAACATGGGCATTGACTTGTCGGTCCATACCCCCAGTCTGCCTCTCTCTTTCCCTAGTAGGGTGTGTCTCTGGGGAAGCCGAGCTCCAGGACACATTGGTGGGGTCTTCAATCCAGGGAAGCCTAGCCAGCATCCTGGTGGCATCTGGAACCTGGTGATTGAAAAGAGAGTTAACATATGAAGCCAAACAATTTGTTGAGCAATCATGGATCCCAAGCTTGGAATAGTGGAGAGGAAGTGTTAGGGAGGTACTCACTGCAAACTCTAGTGTAATCCTGCTTTCAGGTATATATTTTGCAGTAGTTTATGGATACGTGTGCACATAAGCTCTCTCTCACAGAAACTGGTGTATATCTAGGTTATGGGACTTTGTTAGAAAGTGAACTACCTGAGATGAAATTAGAGTGTACTATTAAAGGAAAGGTCTCACCCGAGACCTTTACATCACTTGTAACTTTCTTATTGAGGAGAAGGAAACAGTCATAAATTCATAGAGCAGGTCCCAAGAAGGAAGAGAGACAGAGAGAAAGCTGCAGCTCTGATTTGCCAGTAGCCCAGCATTTCCCTAGCTGGGTAACTGGTGACCAGGGGCAGAAAATGGGGTCCTGGTATTCCACATAGTTCTCTGGCATTCTTGCTTAGCCAGAATCTGGGCTAGCTGGCTTGCCCTGACCAGCTAGGTTCTCTGTACATAAGTTGCAGTTGGGGTTGGCTACCTTGACACCCATGCTATGAGACTACTACAGGTGAGCTCTGAACACACACAGACACACAGAGAGAGAGAGACCAACACACACAAAAACACACACACACATTACTGTCAGGTCTGGTAGTACAGCATATGGTGAAAGCTGGGGCTGTTTGGGGTCTGTGGGCATGAGAGCTGCTGCCTTACAATCTCTACAAGCCAGGTTTGAACCTGTCATCCATGAAACAGTGTAGGAGGTTTTTGAATTCTGGTCTCTTTCCAACTCATCTATTTATCTTCTTGCATTCTCTGTCCCTAACTCTCACATGCTCTCACACACTCTGTCTTCATTCATGGTACTCAAAGCTGCTGGCCTATCACTGACTAAGGGCCTTGACCCTCCTGGGCGTGTCCAAGCACACTGGCCAATGAGATTGCTGGTAGGGGGTGTGGGCGTGGCCTAGGCCTCTGACCTTTCAGAGCCTGGCTGGCGCCCTGTGTGCAGGCCTTCTGAAGGAAACCCGCCAATAAGAGCTCAGAGCTGCCCTTAAAAGGCTGGACATGCTTGCAGGAAGTGCAAAGCAGGGTTCAGGACAGGGCCCTGCTTTGCACAAGCTGTCAAGTGCACATGTGTATGACTCCGTTTGTGCCTGTGCCTCTGTGGATGTGTGCGTTTGTGTAACTGTGAGAGTGTGTGTTTGTGTGTGTGTGTGTGTGTGGGAGGGAGAGAGAGAGGGAACAACAGAATCACAGTGGCATAGATGATTATGTGCAAAAGACTTGGCACATTCTGATTTACAGCTAAATATGAAACCATTATAGCTCTCCTTGGCCATTAGCCACTTTTCTTCTTTTCAGATGTGAAGACACTGAAGAGGGAGAGTTTTTTGCTCTGTGGCTTGCACTGGGAACTAGCAGATGCCCTCTGTGTGTTGCCAGACTAGGAAACTTGTGAGCCTGTCCATGTGGAGTGTCTCCTGGATGAGTTCCTAGTCGAGCATTTTTTGCTCAGTCCCCTTGGAGCTGCATATAGCTAATGATTTGGAGATATTACTCCTTTGTACAATTCTTTTCCTGATGCGCAGTTTCCCTCCAGGTTTTAGCAATCAATTGTTTGAATGTCATATCGAATCCATTGTAGAAAATGACTACATCAGTATCTCACTCTCTCTATATATATATGTAACATGTAGAGGTCTGAAAATATTTTTTAGGTAGTGTCCTGCACAGCTCTGGATTAGGGTAGTAATGAGGATACACCTGGCCTTTCTGAGCCACAGTCATGAGACACATCTCACAGAGCCATTCATATACCTCTTATCACTCTACACATCTCTCTCAGCACAAACTACCGCTGCCAAATCATCTACTTCCCTCTTGCTCTTTTTGTCCACCGAGTCCTATCCCAAAACTGTAAATCAAAGAAGAAATAGACATAGTGCAGTTACCTGCACACAGGACAGTCTGAGGCTGGACCAGGGAGCTGCAATACGCCAGCCTGCATCTTGGCTGGAGCATCACTAAGACTACTTCCAAATTGGAGAGGCGAGGGCAGTTTTGGAGAGTGGGCTGCAGGCCAAGTGTTGCTTCTCAGAGTGGGCTAAGACCTATAAGTTCTAAGTGTAACCTTTCCTCACAAACATAAAATAACAATGCCACTTGTAAAAAGTATGCATGGGCATGGAGGGTTTGTCTTCAGTGCTCTGGCACTGATCAACACAGGGCCAGAATTTCAGTCCTTTTCTGTCTCTGTCATCCTGTGTCTCTTTGACTGTCTCTACATGCCATCTTCACTGGGCCCTTACTGGAAGTCAGTACATGCAACGTGAACTCGGACTTCCTGATGTTGAAATATTCCTTTCTTTGCCCTTGGGATTATTCAGTCTCCTGCATATGGCTTAGTACATTGGGGAACTGAGGAGACAGTGATCCTCCTGCAGGTAACAGGCATATGCCCGTGTCCAGCTGCAGCTGTCCAGGCCCTCTGTACTTGACTCCCATTCTCCAGAGCCCTGAGGCTAACACTCAGCCTAAATGCAGCCCTCCTCAATTTCCTGCACCACATCCTTGTCCTTATTCCATGAGAGTCCAGGTCAAGAGAAGTGAAACTCTATCCCCCTTGCACACACATTGTGCTTTCCCATATTGGCCGAATATAAAGGATCTGTGGTACTGATGGCCCCACCAGTGTCCAGATTTTCCACGCAAAACAGAAACTTCCAGGGTTCAGAAAGAGTGTTTTTTGATGGCTGTGAAATGTCTTTTCCAAGTGCCTCATGGGGTTTCAAATCCTTCTGAAACCTGAAGTTCTTTCTTGTATCTAGGGAATATTCTCACCTCTGGCCAGAATGCCCTCCCAACTAGGAGCACAGCTTTCCTGGGGTCAGGAGATCTGCCAGCCTGCTAGCACCTGGAGGGATTCCTGAGTATGTCCTCAGGTCCCAAGTGGTAACAGGTGTTTCCAATTGCCTTTATTAGCAGCAGCCAGACCCTCAGGTGAGGGGCGGGGCTGTGATCTCCACTGGAAACTCCTAATTCAGCCAATGGAGGCATCCATCTTCCTTTTGTCTCTCCATAGCAAGGCCCGGGGAGTTTGTGCTTCCTGCAAGCAGAGCGACTTTGTATGGGACACTCATGGATGCCTACTTCTGGGAATCTCTCTGAGTGTGCTGTGTGGACACCAGGACACCTTGATCAGGGATTGTGAGGCCACAGGTGCAATTGCCATAGCAGGCCCCAAAGGGGAGGTGTAAGGGGCTGGGTTCATCCACTATTGTTTGGTCAAACACAGTTCCCATCTATGTTGAGACACAGCTCTTTCTGGGTTCTTTCTGGGCTTGTAATCTGCTGTCCTGAGCAGTGGACCGAGAGCCTGGAGGCTGAGTAGGCAGCCAAAAATTACTGGCCAGGCTCATGCCCCTGAATTCTAAGGGATGCACCAGCTTCCCTCAATGGCAGTGTTTGGATGAATGTGAGGCATGGGATTGAATGCGAACTCAGGAGAGTGAGACATGAGAGTCCCTTTGCATATGCATTCTAGCTTAGCCAGAATCTGGGCTATCTGGCTTGCCCTGACCAGCTAGGTTCTCTGTACATAAGTTGCAGGTGAGGCTGGCTACCTTGATACCCATGCTCTAACACTACTATAGGTGTGCTCAGAGCACACACAGATACACACAGACAGACAGACAGACACACACACACACACACATTACTGTCAGGTTTGGTAGTACAGCATATGGTGAAGGCTGGGGCTGTCTGGGGTCTGTGGGCATGACAGCTTTTTCCTTACAATCTCTAAAAGCCAGCTTTGAACCTTTCATCAATGAACACAGTGTAGGAGATTTTTGAATTCTGGTATCTTTCCAACTCATGTATTTCTCTTCTTGCCTTCTCTGTCTCTAACTCTCACATGCTCTCATACACTCTTTCTTCACTCCTTTATGTTTTACTTATATAATTATTTTACTGACAGGCCCAGATATACAAAGAGAGTTACCAGAGCACTGCTGAGCTCTGGTTTGTTGTGTTGGCAATTTCACCTAGGCTACTGGAACATCAGTTTATAAGTCTTCTGACACAAGCCATATTCTCTCAGCTCATTTCCAAGCCTGTATCACACAGAGTTTATAATAAAGAGATACATACATATATATATAAACATATATATTTATATATATGTCATTTTTTGAATTTTCTACCTGTGTATTTGACCTTAAATCAGAATTACCACATTTATAACAGCCTAGTTTTTCAGAAATATTTGGCCATGTAGCTGGAGCAGTATTCAATACAATTATAAATAATAGAACCTTCCAGTAGCATTTCTAGTCGTGTTTCTATCAGCATCCTTATTGTAATTATCATAGCCCATAACTTCCCTCCTTTTTCTAGTGTAAGCTCCAATACATATGTGTTTGTTTTCTTTTTCCGGAAATCTTCATTTCCTTGGACCCTGAAGGGTTAGGGAATTTTTGAAGCAGCCCTCTGTTTCTCAGCATATGGTTTCTATGTTTCTGCTGTAATCACGTCTTCTTGTGGTTTTTATTTTCATTATTTTTATTTTTTCATTCCTCCTAAATCATCCCCATTTATTTGCATATTTATTTATTCAGTCAGGTATCACATGAGGGTCCTTTCTTCTGTTTCATATGTTTTCTCTTATAATTGAAGGGAACTCTTGACACCCAATGCATTTCCTGGGGCAAATACTACACACATATAGTGAAGGCTTGGGTTGTCTGGGGTCTGTGGGCATTAGAGCTGCTGCCTTACAATCTCTACAACACAGGTTTGAATCTGTCATGAATAAACACAGTCTAGGGGGGTTTTGACTTATGGTCTATTTCCAACTCCTCTATTTCTTTTCTCTCCTTCTCTGTCTCTGACTCTCACAGGCTCTCACTCACTCTGTCTGCACTCAGTAATATTTTACTTATATCCTTATTTTATTGACAGGCCCAGATATACAAAGACAGTTTCCAGAGCACTGTTGAGCTCTGGATTGTTTTTTTGCTGATTTCACCTAGGCTACTGGAGCCTCAGCTTTGTATGTCTCTCTGACACAAGCCATATTCTGTCTCCTCATATCCATGGCAGTATCTCACAGACTTTATAATAAAGATATACATCCATATACATATATAAATACACATATATATCTGTCATTTTTAGAATTGTCGACCTATGGTCTACCTGTGGTTTTTATTATTTTTTAATTTTTTTCAAATCCTCCTAGATCACCCCCATATATTTGCATATTTATTTATATATTTATTCCGATATCACATGAGGGGTCATTTCTTCTGCCTGATAGATTTTCTCTTATAATTGAAGGGAACTTTGGACACACAATACATTTCCTTTTGCAGATACTACACACTACTACAACTACTACTGCACTTTTTTTGACAGTGACATCCAATGCACAATGGATTAGTATTGCAAGACTCTAAAGAATGTTCCCTATTCGACCTACAATGTTTTTAACCTCAAAAATGTTAATCTGCTCTTTCTTGGGGGATGAATGGTTTACAGTCAACAGTTACATGTAATAGTGGCTAAGGGGTTAATTTTTCCCACTGTCCCTGTATTTCTGTACATCATTTGTAACTTTCCTATTGAGGAGAAGGAAACAGTCATAAATTGAGAGAGCAGGGCCCAAGCAGGAAGAGAGACAGAGAGACAGCTCCAGCTCTGATTTGCCACTAGCCCAGCTTTTCCCTAAGTGGGTAAGTGATGACCAGGGGCTCCAAATGGGGTCTTGGGCTTCCACATAGTTCTCTGGCATTCTTTCTTAGGCAGGATATTGACTAGATGGCTTGCCCTGACCAGCTAGGTTCTCTGTACATAAGTTGCAGGTGAGGCTGGCTACTTTGACACCCATGCTCTGAGACTACTACAGGTGAGCTCTGAGCACACACACACACAGACAGACAAACAGACACTCACACACACACACACACACACACACACTCACACACACACACACACACATTACTGTCAGGTCTGGTAGTACAGCATATGGTGAAGACTGGGGCTGTCTGGGTTATGTGGGCATGAGAGCTGCTGCCTTACAATCTCTACATGCCAGGTTTGATGCTGTCATCAATGAACACAGTGTAGGAGGTTTTTGAATTCTGAGACACTGAAGAGAGAGAGGTTTTGCCCTGAGGCTTGCATTGGGAACTAGCAGCTGCCCTGTGTGTGTTGCCAGACTAGGAATCTTGTGGTGCCTGTCCATGTGGAGAGTCTCCTGGATGAGTTTCTTGTGGAGCCTTTTTCGATCGGTCCCAGTGGAGCTGCATATAGCTAATAATTTGGATATTTTACTACTTTGGACAGTGCTTTTCCTGATGTACAGTTTCTCTCCAGGTTTTAGAAATCCAATTGTCTGAATGTCATATCGAATCCATTGTAGAAAATGACTACATCAGTGTCTCTTTCTCTCTCTCTGTCTCTCTCTCTATATATGTAATATGTAGAGGTCTGAAAATATGTTTTAGCTAGAGTCCTGCACAGCTCTGGATTAGGGTAGTAAAGTGGATACACCTGGACCTTATGACCCACAGTCATGAGAGACATATCACAGAGCCTTAACGTTTATCACTCTACAAATCTCTTTCAGCAAAACTACTGCTGCCAAATCATCTACTTCCCTCTTGCTCATTTTGTCCACTGAGTCCTATCCCAAAACTGTAAATCAACGAAGAAATAGACATAGTGCAGTTCCATGCACACAGGACAGGCTGAGGCTGGACCAGGGAGATTCAATATGCCAGCCTGCATCTTGGCTGGTGCATCACTAAGACTACTTCCAATTTGGAGAAGCGGGGAAGTTTTGGACAGTGGGCTGCAGGCCGAATGTTGCTGCTCAGAGTGGACAAAGACCTAGGTGTTCTAAGTTCCTTTCCTCACAAAGATAAAATAACAATGCCACTTGTAAGAAGTATTTATGGGCATGGAGGCTTTGTCTTCAGTGCTCTGGCACTGATCAACACATGGCCAGAATTTCTTTCCTTTTCAGTGACTGTCATTCTGTCTCTCTGACTGTCACTGTGTGTCTTCTTCCCTGGACCCTTAGTGAAAGTCAGTGCATGCATCGTGAACTCGATCTTCCTGGTGTTGCAATTTTCCTTTCTTTGCCCTTTGGATTACTTAGTCTCATGCATATGGCGTAGTACAGAGTGGAACTGAGGTGACAGCGTTCTTGCTGCAGGTAACAGGCATATGTCCATCTGCAGCTTTAGCTGTCCAGGCCCTATGTGCTTGACTCCCATTCTCCAGGGCCCTGTGGCTGACACTCAGCCTAAATGCAGGCCTCCTCAATTTCCTGCACCGCATCCTTGTCCTTATTCCATGAGAGCCCAGGTCAAGAGAAGTGAAACTCTACCACCCTGGCACACACATTGTGCTTTCCCTCTATTGGGCCGAATGTAAAGGATCTGTGGTACTGATGGCCACACCAGTGTCCAGATTTTCCACGCAAAACGGAAGCTTCCATGTATCAGAAAGAGGGTGTCTTGATGTCTGGGAAATGTCTTTTCCATGTGCCTCCTGGGTTTTCAAATCCTTTTGAAACCTGAAGTTCGTTCTTGTATCTAGGGAGTATTCTCACCTCTGGCCCGAAGGCCCTCCCAACTAGGAGCACAGCTATCTTGGGGTTAGGAGGGCTGCCATCCTGCTACCTCCTGGAGAGATTCCTGAGTATGTCCTCAGGCCCCAAGTGGTAACAGGTTTTTCCAATTGCCTTTATTAGCAGCAGCCAAGCCTTCAGGTGAGGTGCGGGGCTGTGATCTCCACTGGAAGCTCCTAATTCATCCAATGGAGGCATCCATCTTCCTTTTGTCTCTCCATAGCAAGGGCCCGGGGAGTTTGTGCTTCCTGCAAGCAGAGCGACTTTGTTTGGGATACTCATGCATGCCTACTTCTGTGAATCTCTCTGAATGTGATGTGTGGACACCAGGACACCATGATCAGGGATGTGAGGCCACAGGAGCAATAGCCTTAGCCAGACCCAAAGGGTAGGTATAAGGGACCGGGGTTCATCCAATATTGTTTGGTTGAACACAGTTCCCATCTATATTGAAACACAGCTATTTCTGAGTTCTTTCTGTACTTGTAATCTGCTGCCCTGAGCAGTGGACTGAGAGTCTGGAGGCTGAGTAGGCAACCAAACATGACTGGACAGGGTCATGCCTCTGAATTCTGAGGGGTTCCCCAGCTTCCCCCGTTGGCAGTGTTTGGATGATAGATAGTGATGCATGGGATTGAATAGGGAACTCAGGAGATTTAGACATGAGAGTCCCTTTGCATGTACATTCTTGCTTAGGCAGAATCTGGGGTAGCTGGCTTGCCCTACCAGCTAGTTTCTCTGTACATAAGTTGAAGGTGAGGCTGGCTACCTTCCTACCCATGCTCTGAGACTACTCTTGGTGAGCTCTGAGCACACACAGACACAGACAGACAGAGAAGCAGACAGACAGACACACACACACACACACACACACACACACACACATTATTGTCAGGTCTGATAGTACAGCATATGGTGAAGGATGGGGCTGTCTGGGGTCTGTGAGCATGAGAACTGCTGCCTTATAATCTCTACAAGCCAGCTTTGAACCTGTCATCAATGAATATAGTGTAGGAGGTTTTTGAATTCTCATCTCTTTCCAGCAGAAGTGGCTGGTGGGCGGGCCTTCCAGAGGCTGCCCAATGAGTATGCTGCAGGGCCGGGTGGGCGGTGCTCAAGGTTGCTGGCCAATCACTGACTATGGTCATTGACACTCCTGGGCGTGTCCTAGCACACTGGCCAATGATATTGCTGGCAGGGATTCTGGGCGAGGCCTAGGCCTCTGGCCTATCAGAGCATGGCTGGTGCACTTTCTGCAGGCCTTCTGAAGTAAGCCCGACAATGGTAGCTCAGAGCTGGCCTTAAAAGGCTGTGCGTGCTTCCAGGAAGTGCGAAGCAGGGTTTAGCCCAGGGCCCTGCCTTGCAGAAGGTGTCCAGTTGCATGTGTATAACTCCGTTTGTGCCTGTGCCTCTGTGGATGTGTGCGTGTGTGTCAGTGTGAGAGTGTGTGTTTGTCTGTTTGTGTGAGTGAGCGAGAGAGAGAACAACAGAATCAATGTGGCACAGGTGATTTTGTACAAAAAACAGATTTACAGCTGAATATTGACACCATTGTGGATCTCCTTGGCCCTTGGTCACTTTTCTTATTTTCAGATGTAAAGACACTGAAGAGGGAGATTTTTTTCCCTGAGGCTTGCACTGGGAAATACCAGCTGCCCTGTGTGTGTTGCAAGACTAGGAAACTTGTGGTGCCTGTCCATGCGGAGAGTCTCCTGGATGAGTTCCTTCTCGAGCCTTTTTGGATCGTTCCCCTTGGAGCTGCATATAGCTAATGATTTGGAGATTTTACTCCTTTGGACAATTCTTTTCCTGATGAAAAGTATATCTCCAGATTTTAGCAATAAGTTGTCTGAATGTCATATCACATCAATTGAAGAAAATGACTACATCAGTGTCTTGCTGTCTCTCTCTCTCTCATCATATATATATATATATATATATATATATATATATATATATATATATATAACATGTAGAGGTCTGAAAATATATTTTAGCTAGAGACCTGCCCAGCTCAGGATTCAGGTAGTAATGCGGATACACCTGGCCCTTCTGAGCCAGTCATGAGAGATATCTCACAGAGCCAATCCTTTACCTCTTGTCACTCAACAAAACTCTCTCAGCACAAACTACAGCTGCCAAATCATCTACTTCACTCTTCCTCTTTTTGTCCACCGAGTCCTATCCCAAAACTGTAAATCAAAGAAGAAATAGACATAGTGCAGTTGCCTGCACACAGGACAGGCTGAAGCTGGACCAGGGTGATGAAATACGCCACCCTGCATTGGCTGGACCATCAGTAAAACTACTTCCAATTTGGAGAGGCAAGGGCAGTTTTGGAGAGTGGGCTCCAGACCAAGTGTTGCTTCTTAGAGTGGTCTAAGACCTAGATGTTCTAAGTGTAACCTTTCCTCACAAACATAAAATAACAATGCCATTTTGTAACAAGTATGCATGGGCATGGAGGGTTTGTCTTCAGTGCTCTGACACTGATCAACACAGGGCCAGAATTTCTGTCCTTTTCAGTCACTGTCATTCTGTCTCTCTGACTGTCCTTGAGTGCCTTCTTCCCTGGACCCTTCCTGGAAATCAGTGCATGCATAGTGAACTCGGTCTTCCTGCTGTTGAAATTTTCCTTTCTTTACCCTATAGATTACTTAGTCTCATGCATATGGCGTAGTACGAAAGAGAACTGAGGAGACAGCGTACCTGGTGCAGGTAAGAGGCATATGTCCATCTCCAGCTGCAGCTGTCCAGGCCCTCTGTGCTTGACTCCCATTCTCCTGGGCTCTGTGGCTTACACTCAGCCTAAATGCACCCTCCTCAATTTCCTAAACCGCATCCTTGTCCTTATTCCATGAGAGACCAGGTCAAGGGAAGTGAAACTCTACCACCCTGGCACACACATTGTGCTTTCCCTCTATTGGGCCGAATGTAAAGGATCTGTCTTACTGATGGCCACACCAGTGTCCAGATTTTCCACGCAAAACAGAAGCTTCCAGTGTTCAGAAAGAGGGTGTTTTGATGGCTGTGAAATGCCTTTTCCAAGTGCCTCCTGGGGTTTCAAATCCTTTTGAAACCTGAAGTTCTTTCTTGTATCTAGGGAATATTCTCAACTCTGGCCCGAAGGCCCTCCCAACTAGGAGCACAGCTATCCCAGGGTCAGGAGGTCTGCCAGCCTGCTAGCTCCTGGAGGGATTCCTGAGTATGTCCTCAGGACCCAAGTGGTAACAGGTGTTTCCAATTGCCTTTATTAGCAGAAGCCAGGCCCTCAGGTGAGGGGTGGGGCTGTGATCTCCACTGAAAGCTCCTAATTTAGCCAATGGAGGCATCCATCTTCCTTTTGTCTCTCCATAGCAAGAGCCCGGGGAGTTTGTGCTTCTTGCATGCAGAGCGACTTTGTATGGGACACTCATGCATGCCTACTTCTGGGAATCTCTCTGAGTGTGATGGGTGGACACCAGGACACCATGAACAGGGATTGAGAGGCCACAGGAGCAATTGCCTTAGCCGGCCCCAAAGGGTAGGTGTGAGGGGCCGGGTTCATCCACTATTGTTTGGTCAAACACAGTTCCCATCTATGTTGAAACACAGCTCTTTCTGGGTTCATTCTGGGCTTGTAATCTGATGCCCTGAGCAGTGGACTGAGAGTCTGGAGGCTGAGTAGGCAGCCAAATGTGACTGGACAGGCTCCTGCCCCTGAATTCTGAGGGGTTCCCCAGATTACCCCATTTGCAGTGTTTGAATGATAGTGAGGCATGAGATTGAATCGGGAGCTCAGGAGAGGAGACTTGAGAGTCCCTTTGCATGTGCACTCTTGCTTAGGCAGAATCTGGGCTAGCTGACTTGCCCTGACCAGCTAGGTTCTCTGTACATAAGTTGCAGGTGAGGCTGGCTACTTTCCCACCCATGCTCTGAGACTACTATAGGTGAGCTCTGAGCACACACAGACACAGATAGACAGACAGACAGACACACACATTACTTTCAGGTATGGTAGTACAGGGTATGGTGAAGGCTGGGGCTGTCTGGTGTCTGTGGGCATGAGAGCTGCTGCCTTACAATCTCTACAAGCCAGCCTTGAATCTGTCATTTATGAACACAGTGTAGGAGGTTTATGAATTCTCATCTGTTTCCAGCAGAAGTGGCTGCTGGGCTGGCCTTCCAGAGGCTGCCCAATGAGCGTGCTGCAGGGCCGTGTGTGCGGTGCTCAAGTTTGCTGGCCAATCACTGACTAGGGGCCTTGACACTCCTGGGCGTTTCCTAGCACACTGTCCAATGATATTGCTGGCAGGGGTTCTGGGCGTGGTCCAGGACTCTGGCATATCAGAGCATGGTTGGTGCCCTGTCTGTGGGCCTTCTGAAGTAAGCCTGACAATGGGAGCTCAGAGCTGGACTTAAAAGCCTGGGCATGCTTCCTGGAAGTGCGAAGCAGGGTTCACACAGGGCCCTGCCTTGCAGAAGCTTTCCAGTGTGCATGTGTATTACTCCGTGTGTGCCTGTGCCTTTGTGGATGTGTGCTTAAGTGTAACTGAGAGTGTGTGCATTTGTGTGTGTTTGTGTGTGTGTGTGTGAATGAGGGGGAGATAGAGAGAACAACAGAATCACTGTGGCACAGGTGATTTTGTGCAAAACACCTGGCACATTCTGATTTACAGCACAATATTGACACCATTGTCGCTCTCCTTGGCCCTTGGTCACTTTTATTCTTTTCAGATGTAAAGACACTGAAGAGGGAGAGGTTTTTGCCCTGAGGCTTGCACTGGGAACAAGCAGCTGCCCTGTGTGTGTTGTCTGGCTAGGAAACTTGTGGTGCCTGTCCATGTGGAGAGTGTCCTGGAAGAGTTCCTTCTCAAACCTTTTTCGCTAGGTCCCATTGGAGCTGCATATAGCTAATGATTTGGAGATTTTACTCCTTTGGACAATTCTTTTTCTGATGCACAGTTTCTCTCCACGTTTTAGCAATCAATTGTCTGAATGTCATATCACATCCACTGTAGAAAATGACTACATCAGCGTCTTGCTCTCTCTCTCTCTCTCTCTCTCTCTCTCTCTCTCTCCATATATATATATATATATATGTAACGTGTAGAAGTCTGAAAATATATTTTAGCTAGAGATCTGCACAGCTCTGGATTAGGGTAGTAGTGCGGATACACCTGGCCCTTCTGAGACAGAGTCATGAGAGATATCTCACAGAGCCATTCGTTTACCTCTTGTCACTCTACAAATATCTCTGAGCACAAATTACAGCTGCCAAATCATCTACTTCACTCTTGCTCTTATTGTCCACCGAGTCCTGTCCCAAAACTGTAAATCAAAGAAGAAATAGACATAGTTCCGTTCCCTACAAACAGGACTGGCTGAGGCTGGACCTTGGAGATGAAATATGCCAGCCTGCATTTGGCTGGAGCATCACTAAAATTACTTCAAACTTGGAGAGGCAAGGGCAGTTTTGGAGAGTGGGCTGCAGGCCAAGTGTTGCTTCTCAGAGTGGGCTAAGACCTAGATGTTCTAACTGTAACCTTTCCTCACAAACATAAAATAACAATGCCACTTGTAAGAAGTATGCATGGTAATGGATGGTTTGTCTTCAGTGCTCTGGCACTGATAAACACAGGGCGAGAATTTCTATCCTTTTCAGTCACTGTCATTCTGTCTCTCTGACTGTCTCTTCATGCCTTCTTCCCTGGACCCTTCATGGAAGTCAGTGCATGCATCGTGAACTCGGTCTTCCTGGTGTTATATTTTCCTTTCTTTGCCCTTTGGATTAGTTAGTCTCGTGCATATGGCGTAGTACAGAGGGGAACTGAGGCGACAGTGTTCCTGCTGCAAATAACAGGCATATGTCCATCTCCAGCTAGAGATGACCAGGCCCTCTGTGCTTGACTCCCATTCTCCAGGGCCCTGAGGCTGACACTCAGCCTAAATGCAGCCCTCCTCAATTTCCTGCTCCGCATCCTTGTCCTTATTCCATGGACCCCAGGTCAAGAGAAGTGAAACTCTACCACCCTGGCACACACATTGTGCTTTCCCTCTATTGGGATGAATGTAAAGGCTCTGTGGCACTGATGGCCACACCAGTGTCCAGAATTACCATGCAAAACGGAAGCTTCCAGGGATCAGAAAGAGGGTGTTTTGATGGCTGTGAAATGTTTTTTCCAAGGGCCTCATGGGGTTTCAAATCCTTTTGAAACCTGAAGTTCTTTCTTATATCTAGGGAATATTCTCAACTCTGTCCCGAAGGCCCTCCCAACTAGGAGCACAGCTATCCGGGGGTCAGGATGTCTGCCAGCCTGCTAGCTCCTGGAGGGATTCCTGAGTATGTCCTCAGGACCCAAGTGGTAAAAGGTGTTTCCAAATTGCCTTCATTAGCAGCAGCCTGGCCATCAGGTGAGGGGTGGGGCTGTGATCTCCCCTGGAAGCTCCTAATTCAGCCAATGGAGGCATCCATCTTCCTTTTGTCTCTCCATAGCAAGGGCCCGGGGAGTTTGTGCTTTCTGCATGCAGAGCGATTTTGTATGGGACACTCATGCATGCCTATTTCTGGAAATCTATCTGAGCGTGATGTGTGAACACCAGGACACCATGATCAGGGATTGTGAGGCCACAGGAGCAATTGCCTTAGCCAGACCCAAAGGGTAGGTTTAAGAGGCCGGGTTCATCCACTATTGTTTGGTCAAACACAGTTCCCATCTATGTTGAAACACAGCTCTTTCTGGGTTCATTCGGGGCTTGTAATCAGCTTCCCTGAGTAGTGGACTGAGAGTCTTGAGGCTGAGTAGGCAGCCAAACGTGACTGGACAGGCTCCTGCCCTTGATTTCTGAGGGGTGCCCCAGCTTACCCTGTTGGCAGTTTTTGGATGATAGTGAGGCATGTGATTGAATCGGGAACTCAGGAGAGGGAGACTTGAGAGTCCCTTTGCATGTGCATTCTTGCTTAGCCAGAATCTGGGCTAGCTGGCTTGCCCTGACCAGCTATGTTCTCTGTACATAAGTTGCAGGTGAGGCTGACTACCTTCCCACCCATGCTCTGAGACTAATATAGGTGAGCTCTGAGCACAGACAGACAGGCACAGACACACAAACCCCCCACACACACACAAACATTACTGTCAGTCATTTTAGTACAGCATATGGTGAAGATTGGGGCTGTCTGGTGTCTGTGGGCATGAGAGCTGCTGCCTTACAATCTCTACAACCCAGGTTTGAACCTGTCATCAATGAACACAGTGTAGGATGTTTTTGACTTCTGGTCTCTTTCCAACTCATCTATTCATCTTCTCGCCTTCTCTGTCTCTCACTCTCACATGCTCTCACACACTCTGTCTACATTCATTGATATTTTACTTATATACTTATTTTACTGACAGGCCCTAATATACAAAGAGAGTCACCAGGGCACTGCTGAGCTCTGGCTTCTTTTGTTGGCGATTTCAACTAGGTTTCTGGAGCCTCAGCTTTGTAAGTCTCTCTGGTACAAGCCATACTCTGTATCCTCATAGCCATGCCAGTATCCCTCATAGTTGATAATAAAGAAACACATACATATATGTACATATATATACATATATATATATATATCAGTCATTTTTAGAATTGTTGAACATTTTATTTGATGTTAATGCAGAATTACCCCATTTATAACAGCCTCCTTATTCATTAATAATTGGTCACATAGTTTGAGCAGGATTCATTACATTTATAAATAATAAACCTTCCAGGAGCATTTCCAATAGCCTTTCTATCAGTATCCTTATTGTAATTATCATAGCACAGAACTTGCCTCCATTTTCTAGTGTAAGCTGCAATATGTATATGTTTCTTTTCTTTCTCAGGAATTCTTAATTTGCCTGGACCCTGATGTGTCAGGGGAGATTTGAAGCAGCCCTCTGTTTCTCAGCAGATGTTTTCTATATTTCTGCTATAATCAGGTCTTGCTCTGGTTTTTGTTTTTATTTTTTTACAAATAATCTTAGATCATCCCCATTTATTTGCATATTTATTTATTTATTTAGTCCCATATCACATGAGGGGTCATTTCTTCTGCCTGATAGATTTTCTCTTATAATTGAAGGGAACTTTTGACACACAATACATTTCCTTTTGCAGATACTACACACTACTACAACTATTACTGCACTGTTTTTGACAGTGGCATCCAATGCACAATGGATTAGTATTGCATGGCTCTGAAGAATGTTCACTATTTAAGCTACAATGCTTTTAACCTCACAAATATTTATTCTGTTCTTTCTTGGGGGATGAATGTTTACAGTCAATAGTTACATGTAATAGTGGGCACGGTGGTAATTTTTCCCACGTTCCCTGTATTTCTGTACATCATTTGTAACTTTCTTATTGAGGAGAAGGAAATAGTCATAAATTGAGAGAGCAGGGCCCAAGCAGGAAGAGAGACAGAGAGAGAGAGCTGCAGTTCTCATCTGACACTAGCAAAGCTTTTCCTTAGCTGGGTAAGTGGTGAGCAGGGGCTCAAAACGGGGTCCTGGGCTTCCACATAGTTCCCTGGCTTCTCCACCAGCTGTGCCTCCATCCCATGCTCCCTTCGTTGTCCATGTAACTATCGGTCTGCACTAGGCACTTCTCACCTTCATATGCCAGAAACTTTACACTTCTCCCCTCCACCCATGAAACTTTGACCTTTTACTTGAGTGCAAAACAGCAACCCCAATCCACGTTATTTCAGGGAAAAGTGTGTGCATCTCTGTGGGAGGGTGTGTGTGTGTGTGTGTGTGTGTGTGTAGGTGTACATAAGTGTGTTTCAGTTATGATTACCGCTATTGTATCTTTATTCCTGATGCAGGCTCTTAGGAACTGGGTTGTGCTATGAAAAAGCAAGTTTTCTCTGGACAAGTGGTTATTCAAATATGAATGGCACATTGTATATTCTGCACACTGTTGTGCATTCTCCCAGTTGGTCCTCAGATGGGTACTTTCCTTTGCTATTCCCATGCTGCGTGTAATTTTCTGTGTAGACTCAAATAGGAGTGGCATGGGGGAGCTCAGCTGCATTCTGCTGTGTGTCCACAAGGTGAAAGGAAATCTATCCCGCAGGCACACACATTGTGCTTTCCCTCTATTAAACCGAATGTAAAGGATCTGTGGTACTGATGGCCACACCAGTGTCCAGATTTTCCACGCAAAATGGAAGCTTACAGGGTTCTGAAAGAGGGTTTTTTGATGGCTGTGTAATGTCTTTTCCAAGTGCCTCATGGGGTTTTCAAATCCTTTTGAAACCTGAAGTTCGTTCATGTATCTAGGGAATAATCTCACCTCTGGCCAAAAGGGCCGCCCAACTAGGAGCAGAGCTATCCCGCGTCAGGATGTCTGCCAGCCTGCTAGCTCCTGGAGGGATTCCTGAGTATGTCCTCAGGGCCCAAGTGGTAACAGGTGTTTCTAATTGTCTTTATTAACAGCATCCAGGCCCTCAGGTGAGTTGTGGGGCTGTGATCTCCACTGGAAGCTCCCAATTCAGCCAATGGAGGCATCCATCTTTCTTTTGTCTCTCCATAGCAAGGGCCCGGGGAGTTTGTGCTTACTGCAAGCAGATCGACTTTGTATGGGACACTCATGCATGCCTACTTCTGGGAATCTCTCTGAGTTTGATGTGTGGACACCAGGACACCATGATCAGGGATGTGAGGCCACAGGAGCAATTGCCTTAGCCAGACCCAAAGGGTAGGTTTAAGGGGCCGGGTTCATCCACTATTGTTTGGTCAAACACAGTTCCCTCCCATCTATGTTGAAACACAGCTCTTTCTGGGTTCATTCGGGGCTTGTAATCAGCTTCCCTGAGTAGTGGACTGAGAGTCTTGAGGCTGAGTAGGCAGCCAAACGTGACTGGACAGGCTCCTGCCCTTGAATTCTGAGGGGTGCCCCAGCTTACCCTGTTGGCAGTTTTTGGATGATAGTGAGGGATGTGATTGAATCGGGAACTCAGGAGAGGGAGACTTGAGAGTCCCTTTGCATGTGCATTCTTGCTTAGCCAGAATCTGGGCTAGCTGGCTTGCCCTGACCAGCTATGTTCTCTGTACATAAGTTGCAGGTGAGGCTGACTACCTTCCCACCCATGCTCTGAGACTAATATAGGTGAGCTCTGAGCACAGACAGACAGGCACAGACACACAAACCCCCCCCACACACACAAACATTACTGTCAGTCATTTTAGTACAGCATATGGTGAAGATTGGGGCTGTCTGGTGTCTGTGGGCATGAGAGCTGCTGCCTTACAATCTCTACAACCCAGGTTTGAACCTGTCATCAATGAACACAGTGTAGGATGTTTTTGACTTCTGGTCTCTTTCCAACTCATCTATTCATCTTCTCGCCTTCTCTGTCTCTCACTCTCACATGCTCTCACACACTCTGTCTACACTCATTGATATTTTACTTATATACTTATTTTACTGACAGGCCCTAATATACAAAGAGAGTCACCAGGGCGCTGCTGAGCTCTGGCTTCTTTTGTTGGCGATTTCAACTAGGTTTCTGGAGCCTCAGCTTTGTAAGTCTCTCTGGTACAAGCCATACTCTGTATCCTCATAGCCATGCCAGTATCCCTCATAGTTGATAATAAAGAAACGCATACATATATGTACATATATATACATATCAGTCATTTTTAGAATTGTTGAACATTTTATTTGATGTTAATGCAGAATTACCCCATTTATAACAGCCTCCTTATTCATTAATAATTGGTCACATAGTTTGAGCAGGATTCATTACATTTATAAATAATAAACCTTCCAGGAGCATTTCCAATAGCCTTTCTATCAGTATCCTTATTGTAATTATCATAGCACAGAACTTGCCTCCATTTTCTAGTGTAAGCTGCAATATGTATATGTTTCTTTTCTTTCTCAGGAATTCTTAATTTGCCTGGACCCTGATGTGTCAGGGGAGATTTGAAGCAGCCCTCTGTTTCTCAGCAGATGTTTTCTATATTTCTGCTATAATCAGGTCTTGCTCTGGTTTTTGTTTTTATTTTTTTACAAATAATCTTAGATCATCCCCATTTATTTGCATATTTATTTATTTATTTAGTCCCATATCACATGAGGGGTCATTTCTTCTGCCTGATAGATTTTCTCTTATAATTGAAGGGAACTTTTGACACACAATACATTTCCTTTTGCAGATACTACACACTACTACAACTATTACTGCACTGTTTTTGACAGTGGCATCCAATGCACAATGGATTAGTATTGCATGGCTCTGAAGAATGTTCACTATTTAAGCTACAATGCTTTTAACCTCACAAATATTTATTATGTTCTTTCTTGGGGGATGAATGTTTACAGTCAATAGTTACATGTAATAGTGGGCACGGTGGTAATTTTTCCCACGTTCCCTGTATTTCTGTACATCATTTGTAACTTTCTTATTGAGGAGAAGGAAATAGTCATAAATTGAGAGAGCAGGGCCCAAGCAGGAAGAGAGACAGAGAGAGAGAGCTGCAGTTCTCATCTGACACTAGCAAAGCTTTTCCTTAGCTGGGTAAGTGGTGAGCAGGGGCTCAAAACGGGGTCCTGGGCTTCCACATAGTTCCCTGGCTTCTCCACCAGCTGTGCCTCCATCCCATGCTCCCTTCGTTGTCCATGTAACTATCGGTCTGCACTAGGCACTTCTCACCTTCATATGCCAGAAACTTTACACTTCTCCCCTCCACCCATGAAACTTTGACCTTTTACTTGAGTGCAAAACAGCAACCCCAATCCACGTTATTTCAGGGAAAAGTGTGTGCATCTCTGTGGGAGGGTGTGTGTGTGTGTGTGTGTGTGTAGGTGTACATAAGTGTGTTTCAGTTATGATTACCGCTATTGTATCTTTATTCCTGATGCAGGCTCTTAGGAACTGGGTTGTGCTATGAAAAAGCAAGTTTTCTCTGGACAAGTGGTTATTCAAATATGAATGCCACATTGTATATTCTGCACACTGTTGTGCATTCTCCCAGTTGGTCCTCAGATGGGTACTTTCCTTTGCTATTCCCATGCTGCGTGTAATTTTCTGTGTAGACTCAAATAGGAGTGGCATGGGGGAGCTCAGCTGCATTCTGCTGTGTGTCCACAAGGTGAAAGGAAATCTATCCCGCAGGCACACACATTGTGCTTTCCCTCTATTAAACCGAATGTAAAGGATCTGTGGTACTGATGGCCACACCAGTGTCCAGATTTTCCACGCAAAATGGAAGCTTACAGGGTTCTGAAAGAGGGTTTTTTGATGGCTGTGTAATGTCTTTTCCAAGTGCCTCATGGGGTTTTCAAATCCTTTTGAAACCTGAAGTTCGTTCATGTATCTAGGGAATAATCTCACCTCTGGCCAAAAGGGCCGCCCAACTAGGAGCAGAGCTATCCCGCGTCAGGATGTCTGCCAGCCTGCTAGCTCCTGGAGGGATTCCTGAGTATGTCCTCAGGGCCCAAGTGGTAACAGGTGTTTCTAATTGTCTTTATTAACAGCATCCAGGCCCTCAGGTGAGTTGTGGGGCTGTGATCTCCACTGGAAGCTCCCAATTCAGCCAATGGAGGCATCCATCTTTCTTTTGTCTCTCCATAGCAAGGGCCCGGGGAGTTTGTGCTTACTGCAAGCAGATCGACTTTGTATGGGACACTCATGCATGCCTACTTCTGGGAATCTCTCTGAGTTTGATGTGTGGACACCAGGACACCATGATCAGGGATGTGAGGCCACAGGAGCAATTGCCTTAGCCAGACCCAAAGGGTAGGTTTAAGGGGCCGGGTTCATCCACTATTGTTTGGTCAAACACAGTTCCCTCCCATCTATGTTGAAACACAGCTCTTTCTGGGTTCATTCGGGGCTTGTAATCAGCTTCCCTGAGTAGTGGACTGAGAGTCTTGAGGCTGAGTAGGCAGCCAAACGTGACTGGACAGGCTCCTGCCCTTGAATTCTGAGGGGTGCCCCAGCTTACCCTGTTGGCAGTTTTTGGATGATAGTGAGGGATGTGATTGAATCGGGAACTCAGGAGAGGGAGACTTGAGAGTCCCTTTGCATGTGCATTCTTGCTTAGCCAGAATCTGGGCTAGCTGGCTTGCCCTGACCAGCTATGTTCTCTGTACATAAGTTGCAGGTGAGGCTGACTACCTTCCCACCCATGCTCTGAGACTAATATAGGTGAGCTCTGAGCACAGACAGACAGGCACAGACACACAAACCCCCCACACACAAACATTACTGTCAGTCATTTTAGTACAGCATATGGTGAAGATTGGGGCTGTCTGGTGTCTGTGGGCATGAGAGCTGCTGCCTTACAATCTCTACAACCCAGGTTTGAACCTGTCATCAATGAACACAGTGTAGGATGTTTTTGACTTCTGGTCTCTTTCCAACTCATCTATTCATCTTCTCGCCTTCTCTGTCTCTCACTCTCACATGCTCTCACACACTCTGTCTACACTCATTGATATTTTACTTATATACTTATTTTACTGACAGGCCCTAATATACAAAGAGAGTCACCAGGGCACTGCTGAGCTCTGGCTTCTTTTGTTGGCGATTTCAACTAGGTTTCTGGAGCCTCAGCTTTGTAAGTCTCTCTGGTACAAGCCATACTCTGTATCCTCATAGCCATGCCAGTATCCCTCATAGTTGATAATAAAGAAACACATACATATATGTACATATATATACATATATATATATATATATATATATCAGTCATTTTTAGAATTGTTGAACATTTTATTTGATGTTAATGCAGAATTACCCCATTTATAACAGCCTCCTTATTCATTAATAATTGGTCACATAGTTTGAGCAGGATTCATTACATTTATAAATAATAAACCTTCCAGGAGCATTTCCAATAGCCTTTCTATCAGTATCCTTATTGTAATTATCATAGCACAGAACTTGCCTCCATTTTCTAGTGTAAGCTGCAATATGTATATGTTTCTTTTCTTTCTCAGGAATTCTTAATTTGCCTGGACCCTGATGTGTCAGGGGAGATTTGAAGCAGCCCTCTGTTTCTCAGCAGATGTTTTCTATATTTCTGCTATAATCAGGTCTTGCTCTGGTTTTTGTTTTTATTTTTTTACAAATAATCTTAGATCATCCCCATTTATTTGCATATTTATTTATTTATTTAGTCCCATATCACATGAGGGGTCATTTCTTCTGCCTGATAGATTTTCTCTTATAATTGAAGGGAACTTTTGACACACAATACATTTCCTTTTGCAGATACTACACACTACTACAACTATTACTGCACTGTTTTTGACAGTGGCATCCAATGCACAATGGATTAGTATTGCATGGCTCTGAAGAATGTTCACTATTTAAGCTACAATGCTTTTAACCTCACAAATATTTATTCTGTTCTTTCTTGGGGGATGAATGTTTACAGTCAATAGTTACATGTAATAGTGGGCACGGTGGTAATTTTTCCCACGTTCCCTGTATTTCTGTACATCATTTGTAACTTTCTTATTGAGGAGAAGGAAATAGTCATAAATTGAGAGAGCAGGGCCCAAGCAGGAAGAGAGACAGAGAGAGAGAGCTGCAGTTCTCATCTGACACTAGCAAAGCTTTTCCTTAGCTGGGTAAGTGGTGAGCAGGGGCTCAAAACGGGGTCCTGGGCTTCCACATAGTTCCCTGGCTTCTCCACCAGCTGTGCCTCCATCCCATGCTCCCTTCGTTGTCCATGTAACTATCGGTCTGCACTAGGCACTTCTCACCTTCATATGCCAGAAACTTTACACTTCTCCCCTCCACCCATGAAACTTTGACCTTTTACTTGAGTGCAAAACAGCAACCCCAATCCACGTTATTTCAGGGAAAAGTGTGTGCATCTCTGTGGGAGGGTGTGTGTGTGTGTGTGTGTGTGTAGTTGTACATAAGTGTGTTTCAGTTATGATTACCGCTATTGTATCTTTATTCCTGATGCAGGCTCTTAGGAACTGGGTTGTGCTATGAAAAAGCAAGTTTTCTCTGGACAAGTGGTTATTCAAATATGAATGGCACATTGTATATTCTGCACACTGTTGTGCATTCTCCCAGTTGGTCCTCAGATGGGTACTTTCCTTTGCTATTCCCATGCTGCGTGTAATTTTCTGTGTAGACTCAAATAGGAGTGGCATGGGGGAGCTCAGCTGCATTCTGCTGTGTGTCCACAAGGTGAAAGGAAATCTATCCCGCAGGCACACACATTGTGCTTTCCCTCTATTAAACCGAATGTAAAGGATCTGTGCTACTGATGGCCACACCAGTGTCCAGATTTTCCACGCAAAATGGAAGCTTACAGGGTTCTGAAAGAGGGTTTTTTGATGGCTGTGTAATGTCTTTTCCAAGTGCCTCATGGGGTTTTCAAATCCTTTTGAAACCTGAAGTTCGTTCATGTATCTAGGGAATAATCTCACCTCTGGCCAAAAGGGCCGCCCAACTAGGAGCAGAGCTATCCCGCGTCAGGATGTCTGCCAGCCTGCTAGCTCCTGGAGGGATTCCTGAGTATGTCCTCAGGGCCCAAGTGGTAACAGGTGTTTCTAATTGTCTTTATTAACAGCATCCAGGCCCTCAGGTGAGTTGTGGGGCTGTGATCTCCACTGGAAGCTCCCAATTCAGCCAATGGAGGCATCCATCTTTCTTTTGTCTCTCCATAGCAAGGGCCCGGGGAGTTTGTGCTTACTGCAAGCAGATCGACTTTGTATGGGACACTCATGCATGCCTACTTCTGGGAATCTCTCTGAGTTTGATGTGTGGACACCAGGACACCATGATCAGGGATGTGAGGCCACAGGAGCAATTGCCTTAGCCAGACCCAAAGGGTAGGTTTAAGGGGCCGGGTTCATCCACTATTGTTTGGTCAAACACAGTTCCCTCCCATCTATGTTGAAACACAGCTCTTTCTGGGTTCATTCGGGGCTTGTAATCAGCTTCCCTGAGTAGTGGACTGAGAGTCTTGAGGCTGAGTAGGCAGCCAAACGTGACTGGACAGGCTCCTGCCCTTGAATTCTGAGGGGTGCCCCAGCTTACCCTGTTGGCAGTTTTTGGATGATAGTGAGGCATGTGATTGAATCGGGAACTCAGGAGAGGGAGACTTGAGAGTCCCTTTGCATGTGCATTCTTGCTTAGCCAGAATCTGGGCTAGCTGGCTTGCCCTGACCAGCTATGTTCTCTGTACATAAGTTGCAGGTGAGGCTGACTACCTTCCCACCCATGCTCTGAGACTAATATAGGTGAGCTCTGAGCACAGACAGACAGGCACAGACACACAAACCCCCCACACACACACAAACATTACTGTCAGTCATTTTAGTACAGCATATGGTGAAGATTGGGGCTGTCTGGTGTCTGTGGGCATGAGAGCTGCTGCCTTACAATCTCTACAACCCAGGTTTGAACCTGTCATCAATGAACACAGTGTAGGATGTTTTTGACTTCTGGTCTCTTTCCAACTCATCTATTCATCTTCTCGCCTTCTCTGTCTCTCACTCTCACATGCTCTCACACACTCTGTCTACACTCATTGATATTTTACTTATATACTTATTTTACTGACAGGCCCTAATATACAAAGAGAGTCACCAGGGCACTGCTGAGCTCTGGCTTCTTTTGTTGGCGATTTCAACTAGGTTTCTGGAGCCTCAGCTTTGTAAGTCTCTCTGGTACAAGCCATACTCTGTATCCTCATAGCCATGCCAGTATCCCTCATAGTTGATAATAAAGAAACACATACATATATGTACATATATATACATATATATATATATATATATCAGTCATTTTTAGAATTGTTGAACATTTTATTTGATGTTAATGCAGAATTACCCCATTTATAACAGCCTCCTTATTCATTAATAATTGGTCACATAGTTTGAGCAGGATTCATTACATTTATAAATAATAAACCTTCCAGGAGCATTTCCAATAGCCTTTCTATCAGTATCCTTATTGTAATTATCATAGCACAGAACTTGCCTCCATTTTCTAGTGTAAGCTGCAATATGTATATGTTTCTTTTCTTTCTCAGGAATTCTTAATTTGCCTGGACCCTGATGTGTCAGGGGAGATTTGAAGCAGCCCTCTGTTTCTCAGCAGATGTTTTCTATATTTCTGCTATAATCAGGTCTTGCTCTGGTTTTTGTTTTTATTTTTTTACAAATAATCTTAGATCATCCCCATTTATTTGCATATTTATTTATTTATTTAGTCCCATATCACATGAGGGGTCATTTCTTCTGCCTGATAGATTTTCTCTTATAATTGAAGGGAACTTTTGACACACAATACATTTCCTTTTGCAGATACTACACACTACTACAACTATTACTGCACTGTTTTTGACAGTGGCATCCAATGCACAATGGATTAGTATTGCATGGCTCTGAAGAATGTTCACTATTTAAGCTACAATGCTTTTAACCTCACAAATATTTATTCTGTTCTTTCTTGGGGGATGAATGTTTACAGTCAATAGTTACATGTAATAGTGGGCACGGTGGTAATTTTTCCCACGTTCCCTGTATTTCTGTACATCATTTGTAACTTTCTTATTGAGGAGAAGGAAATAGTCATAAATTGAGAGAGCAGGGCCCAAGCAGGAAGAGAGACAGAGAGAGAGAGCTGCAGTTCTCATCTGACACTAGCAAAGCTTTTCCTTAGCTGGGTAAGTGGTGAGCAGGGGCTCAAAACGGGGTCCTGGGCTTCCACATAGTTCCCTGGCTTCTCCACCAGCTGTGCCTCCATCCCATGCTCCCTTCGTTGTCCATGTAACTATCGGTCTGCACTAGGCACTTCTCACCTTCATATGCCAGAAACTTTACACTTCTCCCCTCCACCCATGAAACTTTGACCTTTTACTTGAGTGCAAAACAGCAACCCCAATCCACGTTATTTCAGGGAAAAGTGTGTGCATCTCTGTGGGAGGGTGTGTGTGTGTGTGTGTGTGTGTAGGTGTACATAAGTGTGTTTCAGTTATGATTACCGCTATTGTATCTTTATTCCTGATGCAGGCTCTTAGGAACTGGGTTGTGCTATGAAAAAGCAAGTTTTCTCTGGACAAGTGGTTATTCAAATATGAATGGCACATTGTATATTCTGCACACTGTTGTGCATTCTCCCAGTTGGTCCTCAGATGGGTACTTTCCTTTGCTATTCCCATGCTGCGTGTAATTTTCTGTGTAGACTCAAATAGGAGTGGCATGGGGGAGCTCAGCTGCATTCTGCTGTGTGTCCACAAGGTGAAAGGAAATCTATCCCGCAGGCACACACATTGTGCTTTCCCTCTATTAAACCGAATGTAAAGGATCTGTGCTACTGATGGCCACACCAGTGTCCAGATTTTCCACGCAAAATGGAAGCTTACAGGGTTCTGAAAGAGGGTTTTTTGATGGCTGTGTAATGTCTTTTCCAAGTGCCTCATGGGGTTTTCAAATCCTTTTGAAACCTGAAGTTCGTTCATGTATCTAGGGAATAATCTCACCTCTGGCCAAAAGGGCCGCCCAACTAGGAGCAGAGCTATCCCGCGTCAGGATGTCTGCCAGCCTGCTAGCTCCTGGAGGGATTCCTGAGTATGTCCTCAGGGCCCAAGTGGTAACAGGTGTTTCTAATTGTCTTTATTAACAGCATCCAGGCCCTCAGGTGAGTTGTGGGGCTGTGATCTCCACTGGAAGCTCCCAATTCAGCCAATGGAGGCATCCATCTTTCTTTTGTCTCTCCATAGCAAGGGCCCGGGGAGTTTGTGCTTACTGCAAGCAGATCGACTTTGTATGGGACACTCATGCATGCCTACTTCTGGGAATCTCTCTGAGTTTGATGTGTGGACACCAGGACACCATGATCAGGGATGTGAGGCCACAGGAGCAATTGCCTTAGCCAGACCCAAAGGGTAGGTTTAAGGGGCCGGGTTCATCCACTATTGTTTGGTCAAACACAGTTCCCTCCCATCTATGTTGAAACACAGCTCTTTCTGGGTTCATTCGGGGCTTGTAATCAGCTTCCCTGAGTAGTGGACTGAGAGTCTTGAGGCTGAGTAGGCAGCCAAACGTGACTGGACAGGCTCCTGCCCTTGAATTCTGAGGGGTGCCCCAGCTTACCCTGTTGGCAGTTTTTGGATGATAGTGAGGCATGTGATTGAATCGGGAACTCAGGAGAGGGAGACTTGAGAGTCCCTTTGCATGTGCATTCTTGCTTAGCCAGAATCTGGGCTAGCTGGCTTGCCCTGACCAGCTATGTTCTCTGTACATAAGTTGCAGGTGAGGCTGACTACCTTCCCACCCATGCTCTGAGACTAATATAGGTGAGCTCTGAGCACAGACAGACAGGCACAGACACACAAACCCCCCACACACACACAAACATTACTGTCAGTCATTTTAGTACAGCATATGGTGAAGATTGGGGCTGTCTGGTGTCTGTGGGCATGAGAGCTGCTGCCTTACAATCTCTACAACCCAGGTTTGAACCTGTCATCAATGAACACAGTGTAGGATGTTTTTGACTTCTGGTCTCTTTCCAACTCATCTATTCATCTTCTCGCCTTCTCTGTCTCTCACTCTCACATGCTCTCACACACTCTGTCTACACTCATTGATATTTTACTTATATACTTATTTTACTGACAGGCCCTAATATACAAAGAGAGTCACCAGGGCACTGCTGAGCTCTGGCTTCTTTTGTTGGCGATTTCAACTAGGTTTCTGGAGCCTCAGCTTTGTAAGTCTCTCTGGTACAAGCCATACTCTGTATCCTCATAGCCATGCCAGTATCCCTCATAGTTGATAATAAAGAAACACATACATATATGTACATATATATACATATATATATATATATATATCAGTCATTTTTAGAATTGTTGAACATTTTATTTGATGTTAATGCAGAATTACCCCATTTATAACAGCCTCCTTATTCATTAATAATTGGTCACATAGTTTGAGCAGGATTCATTACATTTATAAATAATAAACCTTCCAGGAGCATTTCCAATAGCCTTTCTATCAGTATCCTTATTGTAATTATCATAGCACAGAACTTGCCTCCATTTTCTAGTGTAAGCTGCAATATGTATATGTTTCTTTTCTTTCTCAGGAATTCTTAATTTGCCTGGACCCTGATGTGTCAGGGGAGATTTGAAGCAGCCCTCTGTTTCTCAGCAGATGTTTTCTATATTTCTGCTATAATCAGGTCTTGCTCTGGTTTTTGTTTTTATTTTTTTACAAATAATCTTAGATCATCCCCATTTATTTGCATATTTATTTATTTATTTAGTCCCATATCACATGAGGGGTCATTTCTTCTGCCTGATAGATTTTCTCTTATAATTGAAGGGAACTTTTGACACACAATACATTTCCTTTTGCAGATACTACACACTACTACAACTATTACTGCACTGTTTTTGACAGTGGCATCCAATGCACAATGGATTAGTATTGCATGGCTCTGAAGAATGTTCACTATTTAAGCTACAATGCTTTTAACCTCACAAATATTTATTCTGTTCTTTCTTGGGGGATGAATGTTTACAGTCAATAGTTACATGTAATAGTGGGCACGGTGGTAATTTTTCCCACGTTCCCTGTATTTCTGTACATCATTTGTAACTTTCTTATTGAGGAGAAGGAAATAGTCATAAATTGAGAGAGCAGGGCCCAAGCAGGAAGAGAGACAGAGAGAGAGAGCTGCAGTTCTCATCTGACACTAGCAAAGCTTTTCCTTAGCTGGGTAAGTGGTGAGCAGGGGCTCAAAACGGGGTCCTGGGCTTCCACATAGTTCCCTGGCTTCTCCACCAGCTGTGCCTCCATCCCATGCTCCCTTCGTTGTCCATGTAACTATCGGTCTGCACTAGGCACTTCTCACCTTCATATGCCAGAAACTTTACACTTCTCCCCTCCACCCATGAAACTTTGACCTTTTACTTGAGTGCAAAACAGCAACCCCAATCCACGTTATTTCAGGGAAAAGTGTGTGCATCTCTGTGGGAGGGTGTGTGTGTGTGTGTGTGTGTGTGTAGGTGTACATAAGTGTGTTTCAGTTATGATTACCGCTATTGTATCTTTATTCCTGATGCAGGCTCTTAGGAACTGGGTTGTGCTATGAAAAAGCAAGTTTTCTCTGGACAAGTGGTTATTCAAATATGAATGGCACATTGTATATTCTGCACACTGTTGTGCATTCTCCCAGTTGGTCCTCAGATGGGTACTTTCCTTTGCTATTCCCATGCTGCGTGTAATTTTCTGTGTAGACTCAAATAGGAGTGGCATGGGGGAGCTCAGCTGCATTCTGCTGTGTGTCCACAAGGTGAAAGGAAATCTATCCCGCAGGCACACACATTGTGCTTTCCCTCTATTAAACCGAATGTAAAGGATCTGTGGTACTGATGGCCACACCAGTGTCCAGATTTTCCACGCAAAATGGAAGCTTACAGGGTTCTGAAAGAGGGTTTTTTGATGGCTGTGTAATGTCTTTTCCAAGTGCCTCATGGGGTTTTCAAATCCTTTTGAAACCTGAAGTTCGTTCATGTATCTAGGGAATAATCTCACCTCTGGCCAAAAGGGCCGCCCAACTAGGAGCAGAGCTATCCCGCGTCAGGATGTCTGCCAGCCTGCTAGCTCCTGGAGGGATTCCTGAGTATGTCCTCAGGGCCCAAGTGGTAACAGGTGTTTCTAATTGTCTTTATTAACAGCATCCAGGCCCTCAGGTGAGTTGTGGGGCTGTGATCTCCACTGGAAGCTCCCAATTCAGCCAATGGAGGCATCCATCTTTCTTTTGTCTCTCCATAGCAAGGGCCCGGGGAGTTTGTGCTTACTGCAAGCAGATCGACTTTGTATGGGACACTCATGCATGCCTACTTCTGGGAATCTCTCTGAGTTTGATGTGTGGACACCAGGACACCATGATCAGGGATGTGAGGCCACAGGAGCAATTGCCTTAGCCAGACCCAAAGGGTAGGTTTAAGGGTCCGGGTTCATCCACTATTGTTTGGTCAAACACAGTTCCCTCCCATCTATGTTGAAACACAGCTCTTTCTGGGTTCATTCGGGGCTTGTAATCAGCTTCCCTGAGTAGTGGACTGAGAGTCTTGAGGCTGAGTAGGCAGCCAAACGTGACTGGACAGGCTCCTGCCCTTGAATTCTGAGGGGTGCCCCAGCTTACCCTGTTGGCAGTTTTTGGATGATAGTGAGGGATGTGATTGAATCGGGAACTCAGGAGAGGGAGACTTGAGAATCCCTTTGCATGTGCATTCTTGCTTAGCCAGAATCTGGGCTAGCTGGCTTATCCTAACCAGGTAGGTTCTCTGTAGATAAGTTGCTGGTGAGGCTGGCTACCTTGCCACCAATGATCTGAGACTACTATAGGTGAGTTCCTGGCACACACAGACACACACTGATAAACAGAGAGACAGACAGACACACACACATTCATGCCAGGTCTGGTAGTACAGCATATGGTGAAGGCTGGGGCTGTCTGGTGTCTGTGGGCATAAGATCTTCTGCCTTACAATCTCTAAAAGCCACGTTTGAACCAGTCATCAATGAACACATTGTAGGAGGTTTTTGAATTCTGTTCTCTTTCCAACTCATCTATTTATCTTATTGCATTCTCTGTCTCTAACTCAAACATGCTCTCAGACACTCTGTTTTCATTCATTAATATTTTACTTATATACTTATTTTACTGACAGGACCAGATATATAAAGAGAGTTTTCAGAGCACTGCTGAGCTCTGGCTTGTTGTGTTGGCGATTTCACCTAGTCTACTGGAGCCTCAGTTTGTAAGTCTTTCTGACACAAGCCATTTTCTGTCTCCTCATTTCCATGCCACTATCACTCAGAGTTTATAATAAAGTGATTTTTTTGCAAAACACTTGGTACATTATGATTTACAGCTCAATATTGACACCATTGTAGCTCTCCTTGGCCCTTGGTCACTTTTCTTCTTTTCAGATGTAAAGACACTGAAGAGGGAGAGGTATTTGCCCTGAGGCTTGCACTGGGAACTAGCAGCTGCCCTGTGTGTGTTGCCAGACTAGGAAACTTGTGGTGCCTGTCCATGTGGAGAGTCTTCAGGATGAGTTCCTTCTGGAGCCTTTTTCGCTACATCCCATTGGCGCTACATATAGCTAATGATTTGGAGATTTTACTCCTTTGGACAATTCTTTTCCTGATGCACAGGTTCTCACCTGATTTCGCAATCAATTGTATGAATGTCATATCACATCCATTGTAGAAAATGAGTACATCAGTGTCTCTCTCTCTCTCTCTACATATATATACATGTAACATGTAGAGGTCTGAAAAAAATTTTAACTAGATACCTTCACAGCTCTGGATTAGGGTAAGAATGCTATTACACTTGGCCCTTCTGAGCCACAGTCACGTGTGACATCTCACAGAGCCATTCCTATACCTCTTATGACTCTACAAATCTCTCTCTGCACAAACTACCTCTGCCAAATCATCTACTTCCCTCTTACTCTTTTTGTCCACGGAGTCCTATCCCAAAAATGTAAATCAAAGAAGAAATAGACATAGTGCATTTCCCTGCAAACAGCAAAGTCTGAGGATGGACCAGGGAGATGTAATACACCAGCCTGCATCTTGGCTGGAGTACCACTAAGACTACTTCCAAATGGAGAGGTGAGGGCAGTTTTGGAGAATGGGCTGCAGGCCAAGTGTTGCTTCTCAGAGAGGGCTAAGACCTAGATGTTCTAAGTGTGACCTTTCCTCACAAACATAAAATAACAATGCCACTTGTAAGAAGTATGCATGGGCATGGTTGGTTTGTCTTCAGTGCTCTGGCACTGATCAACACAGGGCCTGAATTTCAGTCCTTTTCTGTTTCTGTCATCCTGTCTCTCTGACTGTCTCTACATGCCTTATTCACTGGGCCCTTTTTGGATAACAGTGCATGCATAGTGATCTCGGACTTCCTGGTGTTAAAATTTTCCTTTCTTTGCCCTTTGGATTATTTAGTCTCCTGCATATGGCGTAGTACATTGGGGAACTGAGGAGACAGCGATCATGCTGCAGATAACAGGCATATGTCCATCTCCAGCTGCAGCTGTCCAGGCTTTCTGTGCTTGACTCCCATTCTCCAGGGCCCTGAGTCTGACACTCACCTAAATGCATCCCTCAATTTCCTGCACTGCATCCTTGTCCTTATTCCATGAGAGCCCAGGTCAAGAGAAGTGAAACTCTATCCCGCTGGCACACACATTGTGCTTTCCCTCTATTGGGCCGAATGTAAAGGATCTGTGGTACTGATGGCCACACCAGTGTCCAGATTTTCAACACAAAACGGATGCATCCAGGGTTCTGAAAGACGGTCTTTTGATGTCTGTGAAAAGTCTTTTCCAAGTGCCTCATGGGGCTTCAAATCATTTTGAAACTTGAATTTCATTCTTGTATCTAGGGAATATTCTCACCTCTGGCCAGAATGCCCTCCCAACTAGGAGCACAGCTATCCCAGGGTCAGGATGTCTGCCAGCGTGCTAGCTTCTGGAGGGATTCCTGAGTATGTCCTCAGATCCCAAGTGGTAACAGGTGTTTCCAATTGCCTTTATTAGTAGCAGTCAGGCCCTCAAGTGAGGGGCGGGGCTGTGATCTCCACTGGAAACTCCTACTTCAGCCAATGGAGGCATCCATCTTCTTTTTGTCTCTCCATAGCAAGGGCCCAGGGAGTTTGTGCTTGCTGCAAGCAGAGTGACTTTGTATGGGACACTCATGGATGCCTGCTTCTGGGAATCTCTCTGAGTGTGATGTGTGGACACCAGGACACCATGATCAGGGACTGTGAGGCCACAGGAGCAATTGCCTTGCTAGACCCAAAGGGGAGGTGTAAGGGGCCGGCTTCATCCACTATTGTTTGGTCAAAAACAGTTCCCATCTATATTGGGACACAGATCTTTCTGGGTTCTTTCTGGGCTTGTAATCTGCTGCCCTGAGAAGTGGATAGGGAACCTGGAGGCTGAGTATGCAGCCAAACGTGACTGGACAGGGTCCTGCCCCTTAATTCTGAGGGGTTCCCCAGCTTCCCCCGTTGGCAGTGTTTGGATGATAGTGAGTCATGAGATTGAATCGGAACTCAGGAGAGCGAGACATGAGAGTCCCTTTGCATATGCATTCTTGCTTAGCCAGAATCTGGGCTAGCTGGCTTTCCCTAACCAGCTAGGTTCTCTGTACATAAGTTGCAGGTGAGGCTGGCTACCTTGCCACCCATGCTCTGAGACTACTATAGGTGAGTTCTGAGCACACACAGACACACACAGTCAGACAGACAGACAGACAGACCCACACACGCACATTACTGTCAGGTCTGGTAGCACAGCATATGGTGAAGGCTGTGGCTGTCTGGGGTTTGTGGGCATGAGAGCTGCTGCCTTACAATCTCTACAAGCCAGGTTTGAACCTGTCATCAATGAACACAATGTAAGAGTTTTTTCAATTCTGGTCTCTTTCCAACTCATCTATTCCTCTTCTCGCCTTCTCTGTCTCTAACTCTCACATGCTCTCACACACTTTGTCTTCTCTCATTAATATTTTACTTATATACGTATTTTAATGATAGGACCAGATATACAAAGAGAGTTACCAGAGCACTGCTGAGCTCTGGCTTGTTGTGTTGGCGATTTCACCTAGGCTACTGAAGCCTCAGTTTGTAAGTCTTTCTGACACAGCCATATTCTGTCTCCTCATTTCCATGCCAATATCACTCAGAGTTTATATTAAACATATACATACATATATAAATATATATATATTTATATCTGTCATTTTTAGAATTGTTGCATATGTATTTGACCTTAATTCAGAAATACCACATTTATAACAGCCTAGTTTTTGAGAAATAATTGGCCATATAATTGGAGCAGCATTCAATTCAAATATAAATAATAGAACTTTCCAGTAGCATTTCTAATAGTGTTTCTATCAGCATCCTTATTGTAATTATCAGCCCAGAACTTCCCTTCTTTTTCTAGTGTAAGCCACAATACGTATGTGTTTGTTTTCTTTTTCTGGAAATCTTAATTTCCCTGGATCCTGAAGTGCTAGGGAATTTTTGAAGCAGGTCTTCTTGTGTTTTTTTTTTCATTTTTTTATTTTTAAAGTCCTCCTAGATCATCCCCATTTATTTGCATATTTATTTATTTGGTCACGTATCACATGACGGGTCATTTCTTCTGCTTGATAGATTTTCTCTTATAATTGAAGGGAACTTTTGACGCACAATACATTTCCTGGGGGAAATACTACACACATATGGTGAAGGCTTGGGTTGTCTGGGGTCTGTGGGTATTCGAGCTGCTGCCTTACAATCTCTACAACCCAGGTTTGAACCTGTCATGAATGAACACACTCTTTGTTTGTCTTCTGGTCTATTTCCAACTCTTCTATTTCTCTTCTTGCCATCTCTTTATCTGACTCTCACAGGCTCTCACTCACTCTGTCTGCACTCAGTAATATTTTACTTATATCCTTATTTTATTGACACGCCCAGATATACAAAGAGAGTTGCCAGAGCACTGCTGAGCTCTGGCTTGTTTTGTTGGTGATTTCACCTAGGCTACTGGAGCCTCAGCTTTGTAAGTCTCTCTGACACAAGCTATATTCTGTCTCTTCATATCCATGGCAGTATGTCTCAGACTTTATAAAAAAGATATAAATCCATATACATATATATACACATTTATAAATATACATATATATATATATCTGTTATTTTTGGAATGTAAACCTATGTAATTGATCTTAATCAGAATTAACACATTTATAACAGCTTCCTTTTTCATTAATAATTGGCCACCTAGTTGGAGCAGGATTCAATACAATTATAAATAATAGAACCTTCCAGTAATATTTCTAAAGCATTCTATCAGAATCCTTATTGTAATTATTATAGTACAGAACTTGCCTCCTTTCTCTAGTGTAAGCTTCAATACATATTAGTTTCTTTTCAATCTCCTGAAATCTTAATTTCCCTGGACTCTGAAGTGTCTCGGAATTTTTGAAGCAGCCCTCTGTTTCTCACCTGATGGTTTCTGTTTCTGCTGTAATCAGGTCTTCTTGTGCTTTTTGTATTTATTTTTCATTTTTGTCAAATCCTCCTAGAACATACAAATTTATTTGCATATTTATTTATTTATTTAGTCCTATATTACATGAAGAGTCATTTATTCTGCTTGATAGATTTTTCTCTTATAATTGAAGGGAAGTTTACACTCACAATACATTTCCTGTGGTAAATACTACACACATATGGTGAAGGCTGGGGTTGTCTGGGGTCTGTGGACATGAGACTGCTGCCTTAAAATCCCTACAGCCCAGGTTTGAACCTGTCATCAATGAACACAGTGTAGGAGTTTTTGGACTTCTGGTCTCTTTCCAACTCTTCTATTTCTCTTCTAGGCATCTCTGTCTCTGACTCTCACATGCTCTCACACACTCTGTCTTCACTCATTAATATTTTACTTATATACTTATTTTACTGACAGGCCCAGATATACAAAGAGATTTGCCAGAGCAATGCTGAGCTCTGGCTTGTTTTGTTGGCGATTTCACCTAGATTTCTGGAGCCTCAGCTTTGTAAGTCTCTCTGGCACAAGCCATACTCTGTCTCCTCATAGCCATGCCAGTATCCCTCATAGTTGATAATAAAGATACACATACATATATAAACATATATATATACATATGTATATATCAGTTATTTTTAGAATTGTTGAATTTTTTATTTGATCTTAATGCAGAATCACCACATTTATAACAGCCTTCTTATTCATAAATAATCGGTCACATAGTTGGAGCAGGATTCACTACAATTTTACGTTACAAATCTTCCAGGAGCATTTCCAATAGCCTTTCTATCAGTATCCTGCTGCCACGGTTTCAGCTCTGCCTGAGGCTTCCTCGTCTATGACCCCCCCCCCTGCTGATACGTCACCATTAAGGGACCTAGTGGCTGAGATACTAGAGCTAAATGATATTTTTTCAACATTTAAGGATTTTAAACTATGTGCAGTCCACCCTGGGAGCTCCGTCCCTGTAGATATGCGTTTAGTCTCCCCTGCAGCCACTACAGTAGTTTCTACTGAACTTTCCACTTCTGTAGCTCCCTCTCCTGCGCCATCGGACCAAATCCACACATTCCCGGTAAACTTGGCCCCTTCTAAACAAAACCATCAGCCAAGGCAGCCATATTCCTCTAAAAACGACACAGGTCTATGCAGTTGTCCCACATAAGCAAAACGGGGCCTGCTTTCAGTGCAGTCTCCAAGGACATTGGTGTAACCAATGTCCTGATAAGTTGCTACCAAGCCTCCAGTCAGGGAAACCACACCTCCAGCCAGAACAACCCCGCTTTCAGTCAGGGAGCCAGAGACCACGTACTGTTTGTCCAAAATGTCATAAGGGGTTTCATTGGAAGAGAGATTGTTGGTACCAATTTCATAAAGATGGTTCGCCCCTGAATGGTACAAATTCGGGGCCTGAGATTTTTTGGACCACTCCTGTTTTAGAACGAGGTCACCCTTCTATGACAGTAAAGATTGGCAATATTCCTTTTAAATTTTTGATTGACACGGGGGCAGCAAAGACAATATTAAGACAAGAAGAGGTTCCCCAAGATTGGGAACTCATCCCTGGACCCAGTTTACATGGAATAGGAGGGATGACGAGAAAGCATATGCAAAGGGACATGAGAGTCCCTTTGCATATGCATTCTTGCTTAGCCAGAAACTGGGCTATCTGGATTTCCCTAACCAGCTAGGTTCTCTGTACATAAGTTGCAGGTGAGGCTGGCTACCTTGCCACCCATGATCTTAGACTACTATAGGTGAGTTCTGAGCACACACAGACACACACAGACAGACAGACACACACACAAAAAAAACACACATTACTGTCAGGTCTGGTAGTACAGCATATGGTGAAGGCAGGGGCTGTCTGGGGTATGTGGGCATGAGAGCTGCTGCCTTACAATCTCTACAAGCCACGTTTGAACCTGTCATCAATGAACACAGTGTTGGAGGTTTTTGAATTCTGGTCTCTTTCCAACTCATCTATTACTTTTCTCGCCTTCTCTGTCTCTAACACTCACATGCTCTCACACACTCTGTCTTCAATCATTAATATTTTACTTATATACTTTTTTATTGACAATCCCAGATATACAAGGAGAGTTACCAGAGCACTGCTGAGCTCTGGCTTGTTGTGTTGGCGATTTCACCTAGGCTACTAGAGCCTCAGTTTGTAAGTCTTTATGACACAAGCCATATTCTGTCTCCTCATTTCCATGCCAGTATCACTCACAGTGTATAATAATGTGATTTTTTTGCAAAACACTTGGTACATTCTGATTTACAGATCAATATTGACACCATTGTAGCTCTCTTTGGCCCTTGGTCACTTTGCTTCTTTTCAGATGTAAAAACACTGAAGAGAGAGAGGTTTTTGCCATGAGGCTTTTACTGAGAACTACGAGATGCACTGTGTCTGTTGCCAGACTAGGAAACTTCTGGTGCCCGTCCATGTGGAGAGTCTCCTGGATGAGTTCCTTCTCGAGCCTTTTTCGCTAGGTCCCATTGGAGCTGCATATAGCTAATGATTCGGAGATTTTACTCCTTTGGACAATTCTTTTCCTGATGCACAGTTTCTCTCCAGGTTTTAGCAATCAATTGTCTGAATGTCATATCGAATCCATTGTAGAAAATGACTACATCAGTGTCTTGCTCTCTCTCTCTCCCTCTCTCTCTCTATATATATGTATATATATATATATATATATATATATATATATATATATATATATATATATATATATATAACATGTAGAGGTTTGAAAATATATTTTAGATAGAGACCTGCACAGCTCTGGATTCGGGTAATAATTCGGATACACCTGGCCCTTATGAGCCACAGTCATGAGAGACATCTCACAGAGCCATTCATATACCTCTAATCACTCTACAAATCTCTCTCAGCACAAACTACAGCTGCCAAATCATCTACTTCCCTCTTGCACTATTTGTCCACCGAGTCCTATCCCAAAACTGTAAATCAAAGAAGAAATAGACATAGTGCAGTTCCCTGCACACAGGACAGGCTGAGGCTGGACCAGGGAGATGAAATACGCTAGCCTACATTTGGCTGGAGCATCTCTAAAACTACTTCCAATTTGGAGAGGCAAGGGCAGTTTTGGAGAGTGGGCTGCAGTCCAAGTGTTGCTTCATAGAGTGGGCTAAGACCTAGATGTTCTAAGTGTATCCTTTCCTCACAAACATAAAATAACCATGCCACTTGTAAGATGTATGCATGGGAATGGAGGGTTTGTCTTCAGTGCTCTGGCACTGATCAAAACAGGGCCAGAATTTGTGCCTTTTCAGTCACTAACATTCTGTCTCTCTGACTGTCTCTACGTGCCTTCTTCCCTGGACCCTTCGTGGAAGTCAGTGCATGCATCGTGAACTCGGTCTTCCTGGTGTTGAAATTTTCCATTCTTTGCCCTTTGGATTAGTTAGTCTCATGCATATGGCGTAGTACACCGGAGAACTTAGGAGACAGCATTCCTGCTGCAGGTAACAGGCATATGTCCATCTCCAGCTGCAGCTGTCCTGGCCCTCTGTGCTTGACTCCCATTCTCCAGGGCCCTGTGGCTGACACTCAGCCTAAATGCAGCCCTCCTCAATTTCCTACACCACATCCTTGTCCTTATTCCATGAGAGCGCAGGTCAAGAGAAATGAAATTCTACCACCCTGGCACACACATTGTGCTTTCCATCTAATGGGCCGAATGTAAAGGATCTGTGGTACTGATGGCCACACCAGTGTCCAGATTTTCCATGCCAAATGGAAGCTTCCAGGGTTAAGAAAGTGGATGTTTTGATGGTTGTGAAATGTCTTTTCCAAGTTCCTCCTGGGGTTTCAAATCCTTTTGAAACCTGAAGTTCGTTCTTGTATCAAGGGAATATTCTCACCTCTGGCCAGAAGGCCCTCCCAACTAGGAGCACAGCTATCCCGGGGTCAGGATGTCTGCCAGCCTGATAGCTCATGGAGGGATTCCTGAGTATGATCTCTGGTCTCAAGTGGTAACAGGTGTTTCCAATTGCCTTTATTAGCAGAAGCCAGGCCCTCAGGTGAGGTGCGGGGCTGTGATCTCCACCTGAACCTCCCAATTCAGCCAATGGAGACATCCATCTTCCTTTTGTCTCTCCATAGCAAGGACCCGGGAGTTTGGGATTCCTGCAAGCAGAGCAACTTATTTTACTTATATACTTATTTTACTGACAGGCTCTGATATACAAAGAAAGTCGCTAGTTTTGTTGGCGATTTCACCTAGGTTTCTGGAGCCTCAGTTTTGTAATTCTCTCTGAGACAAGCCATACTCTGTCTCCGCATAGCCATACCAGTACCCCTCAGAGTTTATAATAGAGATACACATACATATATGTACATATATATATATATATATATCAGTTATTTTTAGAATTGTTGACCTTTTTATTTGATCTTAATGCAGAATTACCACATTTATAACAGCCTCCTAACTCATAAATAATTGGTCACATAGTTGGAGCAGGATTCAATAAAATTATAAATTATAAGCCTTCCAGGAGCATTTCCAATAGCCTTTCTATCAGTATTCTCATTGTAGTTATCATAGCACAGAACTCGCCTACATTTTCTAGTGTAAGCTTCAATACGTATGCCTTTCTTTTCATTCTTGGGAATTCTTAATTTGCCTGGACCCTGAAGTGTCAGGGAAGTTTTGAAGCTGCCTTCTGTTTCTCAGCAGACATTTTCTATATTTCTGCTATAATCAGGTCTTCCTGTGGTTTTTGTTTTTTTTTCAAATCCTCCTAGATAATCCCCATGCATTTGCATATTTATGTATTTATTTAGTCCCATATCACATGAGGGGTCATTTCTTCTGCCTGATAGATTTTCTCTTATAACTGAAGGGAACTTCCACTGCACAAGTGGTTTTTCAAATATGAATGGCACATTAGATATTCTGGACACTGTTGTGCATTCTCCCAGGTGGTCCTCAGATGGGTTCTTTCCTTTGCTATTCCCATGCTATGTGTAATTTTCTGCATAGACTCTAAGAGGTGTGGCATGGTGGAGCTCAGCTGCATTCTGCTGTGTGTCCACAAGGTGGCAGAAAAGCCCATAGTTGAGTGTAGTGATTCTGTGGAATGAGGAGAACTCTGGGATTTGTGGCCCATGGACAGCAAGGTTAAAATTGATGTAGAGTGCCCTAGACATCTGTTCTTTTCTGTGGGGTGGGGGGATGCCCCATTTGGCTTTGCAAGTGGAAGGGGTTTCTCTCTTTGTTTGGGATGACTCTACTGTGAGCTTGTGAATCCCTGTGCTCAGCTGCATTCTGCTGGGTGTCCACAAGACGGCAGCACAGTGCGGGACTAATGCTCCATGGGGCAAGTGCCCTGAGGCACTGGGCTATGAGAGTGGAGACAGTGTTTCTGGGTGTGCCCCAAGAGCATGGCCAGCCTAGCGGAATCAGGCAGTGTCCTAAGGACGGCTCCAGACAGGAGCTGTGTGGGTCGTGTTGGCAGAAACAGGGCCTTCAGAGGAAGACAGACAGTCACAGGTGGGGAGACTAAGAGCCTGTGCCCACTGAGCCTGAGGGGAGGTCCCAGTGTGTATTCATAGAGACAGCTGGCCAATTAGAGATGAGGAACATCACCCTCAGGGGCGTGAACCAAGAGCTGTCCAATGAGAACAGAGGAGGAGTTGCAAGGGCAGGACTCAGAGAGCAGCCTTCTGAAGGAAGCCCACCAATGGGAGCTCAGAGCTGGACTTAAAAGACTGGGCGTGCTTCCAGGAAGTGCGAAGCAGGGTTCAACCCATGGCCCTGCCTTGCAGAAGCTGTCCAGTGTGCATGTGTATAACTCCGTTTGTGCCTGTGCCTCTGTGGAATTGTGTGTCACTGTGAGAGTGTGTGTTTGTGTGTGGGGGGGGGAGGGAGAGAGAGAGGGAACAACAGAATCACTGTGGCAAATGTGATTTTGTGCGAAACACTTGGCACATTCTGATTTACATCTCAATATTTACACCATTGTAGCTCTCCTTGGCCCTTGGTCACTTTTTTCTTTTCAGATGTAAAGACACTGAAGAGGGAGAAGTTTTTTCCCTGAGGCTTCCACAATGAACTAGCAGCTTCCCTGTGTGTGTTGCCAGACTAGGAAACTTGTGGTGCCTATCCATGTGGAGAGTTTCCTGGATGAGTTCCTTCTAAAGCCTTTTTTGCTTGGTCCCACTGGAGCTGCATCTAGCTAATGATTTGGAGATTTTACTCCTTTGGACAATTCTTTTCCTAATGCAGTTTCTCTCCAGGTTTTAGCCATCAATTGTCTGAATGTCATATCTAATCCTTTGTATAAAATGACTACATCAGTGTCTTTCTCTCTCTCTCTCTCTCTAAATATATATATATATATATATATATATATATATATATATATATATATATATATATATATATATATGTATGTATATATGTAACATGTAGAGGTCTGAAAATATATTTTAGCTAGAGACCTGCACAGCTCTGGATTAGGGTAGTAATGCGGATACACCTGGCCCTTCTGAACCACAGTCATGAGAGACATCTCACATAGCCATTCGTATACCTCTTGTCACTCTACAAATCTCTCTAAGCAGTAACTACAGCTGCCAAATATCTACTTCCCTCTTGCTCTTTTTGTCCACAGATCCTATCCCAAAACTTTAAATAAAATAAGAAATAGACATAGTTCAGATCCCTGCACACAGGACAGGCTGAGGCTGGACCAGGGAGATGCAATACGCCAGCCTGCGTCTTGGCTGGAGCATCACTAAAATTACTTCCAATTTGGAGAGGCAAGGGCAGTTTTGGAGAGTGGGATGCAGGCCAAGTGTTGCTTCTCAGAGTGGGTTAAGACCTAGATGTTCTAAGTGTAACCTTTCCTCACAAACATAAAATAGCAATGCCACTTGTAAGATGTATGCATGGGCAAGGAGGGTTTGTCTTCAGTGCTCTGGCACTGATCAACCTAGGGCCAGAATTTCTGTCCTTTTCAGTCACTGTCATTCGGTCTCTCTGTCTGTCTCTGAGTGCCTTCTTCCCTGGACCCTTCGTGGAAGTCAGTGCATGCATCATGAACTCGGTCTTCCTGGTGTTGAAATTTTCCTTTCTTTGCCCTTTGGATTATTTAGTCTCGTGCATATGGCGTAGTACAGAGGGGAACTGAGGATACAGTGTTCCTGCTGCAGGTAACAGGCATATGTCCATCTCCAGCTGCAGCTGTCCAGGCTCTCTGTGCTTGACTCCCATTCTCCAGGGCCCTGTGGCTGGCTGACACTCAGTCTTAATGCAGCCCTCCTCAATGTCCTGCACTGCATCCTTGTCCTTATTCCATGAGAACCCAGGTCAAGAGAAGTGAAACTCTATCCCCCTGGCACACATATTGTGCTTTCACTCTATTGGGCCAAATGTAAAGGATCTGTGGTACTGATGGCCAAACCAGTGTACAGATTTTCCACGCAAAACGGAAGCTTCCAGGGTTCAGAAAGAGGGTGTTTTGACGGCTGTGAAATGTCTTTTCCAAGTGCCTCCTGGGGTTTCAAATCCTTTTGAAACCTGAAGTTCGTTCTTATATCTAGGGTGTATTCTCACCTCTGGCTTGAAGGCCCTCCAACTAGGAGCACAGCTATCCTGGGGTCAGGAGGTCTGCCAGCCTGCTAGCTCCTGGAGGGATTCCTGATTATGTCCTCAGGCCCCAAGTGGTAACAGGTGTTTCCAATTGCCTCAGGTGAGATGTGGGGCTGTTATCTCCATTGGAAGCTACGAATTCAGCTAATGGAGGCATCCATCTTCCTTTTGTCTCTCCATAGCAAGGGCCCAGGGAGTTTGTGCTTCCTGCAAGCAGAGCGACTTTGTATGGGACACTCATGCATGCCTACTTCTGGGAATCTCTCTGAGTGTGATGATTGGACACAGTACACCATGATCAGGGATTGTGAGGCCACAGCAGCAATTGCCATAGCTGGACCCAAATGGTAGGTTTAAGGAACCGGGTTCATCCACTATTGTTTGGTCACAGTTCCCATCTATGTTGAAACACAGCTGTCTCTGGGTTCTTTCCAGGCTAGTAATCTGCCGCCCTGAGCAGTGGAGTGAGAGACTGGAGGCTGAGTAGGCAGCCAAACATGACTGGACAGGCTCATGCCCCTGAATTCTAAGGGGTGCCGCAGCTACCCCGTTGGCAGTGTTAGGATGATAGTGAGGCATGGGATTGAATGGGGAACTCAGGAGAGCGAGACATGAGAGTCCCTTTGCATATGCAATCTTGCTTAGCCAGAATCTGGGCTAGCTGGATTGCCCTGATGAGCTAGGTTCTCTGTACATAAGTGGCAGGTGAGGCTGGCTACCATGACACCCATGCTGTGAGACTACTATAGTTGAGATCAGAGCACACACGGATACACACAGACAGACAGACACACACACACACAAACACACACACACACATACACATTAATGTTAGTTCTGGTAGTACAGCATATGGTGAAGGCTGGGGCTGTCTGGGTTCTGTGGGCATGAGAGCTGCTGCCTTACAATCTCTACATGCCAGGTTTGAACCTGTCATCAATGAACACAGTGTAGGAGGTTTTTGAATTCTGGTCTCTTTCCAACTCATGTATTTCTCTTCTCGCCTTCTCTGTCTCTAACTCTCACATGCTCTCATACACTATGTCTTCACTCATTTATATTTTACTTATATACTTATTTTACTGACAGGCCCATATATACAAAGAGAGTTACCAGAGCACTGCTGAGCTCTGGTTTGTTGTGTTGGCGATTTCTCCTAGGCTACTGGAGCCTCAGTTTGTAAGTCTTTCTGACACAAGACATATTCTGTTTCCTCATTTCCATGCCAGTATCACTCAGAGTTTATAATAAAGATATACATACATATATATACATATATTTATATATATGTCATTTTTAGAATTGTTGACCTATGTATTTGATCTTAATTCAGAATTACACATTTATAACAGCCTAGTTTTCAGAAATAATTGGCCATATAGTTGCAGCAGGATTCAATACAATTATAAATAATAGAAGCTTCCAGTAGCATTTCTAATCGTGTTTCTATCAGCATCCTTATTGTAATTATCATAGCCCAGAACTTCCCTCCTTTTTCTAGTGTAAGCTTCAATACGTATGTGTTTGTTTTCTTTTTCCGGAAATCTTAATTTCCTTGGACCCTAAAGTGTTAGGGAATTTTTGAAGCAGCCCTCTGTTTCTTAGCAGATGGTTTCTTTGTTTCTGCTGTAATCAGGTCTTCTTTTGATTTTTGTTTTCATTATTTTTTATTTTTTCAAGTCCTCCTAAATCATCCCCATTTATTTGCATATTTATTTATTTAGTCAGGTATCACATGAGGGTCATTTCTTCTGGTTGGTAGATTTTCTCTTATAATTGAAGGGAACTCTACGCACAATGCATTTCATGCAGCAAATACTACACACATATGGTGAAGGCTTGGGTTGTCTGGGGTCTGTGGGCATTAGAGCTGCTGCCTTACAATCTCTACAACCCACGTTTGAACCTGTCATGAAAGAACACAGTCTAGGGGGTTTTTTACTTCTGGTCTATTTCCAACTCCTCTATTTCTTTTCTCTCCTTCTCTGTCTCTTACTCTCACAGGCTTTCACTCACACTGTCTGCACTCAGTAATATTTTACTTATATCCTTATTTTATTGACAGGCCCCGATATACAAAGAGAGTTGCCAGAGCACTGTTGAACTCTGGCTTGTTTTGTTGGTGATTTTACCTAGGCTACTGGAGCCTCAGCTTTGTAATTCTCTGTGACACAAGCCATATTCTGTCTCCTCATATCCATGGCAGTAACTCTCAGACTTTATAATAAAGATATACATCCATGCATATATAAATATACATATAGATCTGTCATTTTTAGAATTGTCAACCTATGGTTTTCCTGTGGTTTTTATTATTTTTTGTTTTTTCAAATCCTCCTAGATCATCCCCATATATTTGCATATTTATTTATATATTGTTGCTGAGGAGCTATTCTGATGCAGTCTCTGCCCCCAGGTTTTTCTACACCCCGCAAAATCCTAGAGTGCCCCCTTTCAACCAATCCTGGCCCTACACGTCTCCCCTGGTTGTCTCCCAATAAAAAGCACCCTCACCCCCCTCTCTCTGGGCTCTCAGCTCTCCCTCTCTGAGGTCTGGCTCCCTGTTCTACCCCCCGTGGTCAGATAGTGGGGACGGCCATTGCCTGCTGGCTCCACATGGTCTGAATCAAACCCCCCCATCCTATAATAAAGATTAGTGTACCCCTTTGCTCTGGACGTCTGCTCTCTTCTCAGCGGTGCAGCCCGACACCAGACCACCATGACAACATCTGGTGCCCATCGTGTTCCGTACCCACACCATGCCCGGTTTGAGGACTCCTAAACCTCCCAGACACAGGTAAGTGGCATCGCCCACTTATGTGGCCCTGTGTTTCCCTCCACCATGGGAAATTTCTCGTTTTATGAGGAGGTGTCCCAGTCATTATCTCTTGACCTGGGACAGATTCGCGCTGTCATTAAGGTTTAATTTTCGCTACCCCTTGGATTTTTTAAACTGTGGTCGCCACTTTCAAGATATGTAAAACGTGGTATGCCATAAGGATAAGTGACCTTGAGGCTGAGGGACGAGAGTTAAATCACATTTGCTTAAGACTTAGACGTCCTAAGCGATCAGCGGCTAAACCCAAGAATTCCATTCCCACAGACATGCACACGTGTTCAGATGCTCCTCCTCTGACCCCGCCCCCTTCCGCCCCGGTTTCAGCTCTGCCTGAGGTTTCTGCGTCCCTGAACCCGCCCCCGGCCCCTGCCTCCCTGGTTTCAGTTCCCCCTGAGGTTTCTGCCTCCCTGAACCCCCCCCCCCGGCCCCTGCCTCCCCGGTTTCAGCTCCGCCTGCAGCTTCTTCAGGACAGTCTGAGGCTGGACCAGGGAGATGCATTACGCCAGCCTGCATCTTGGCTGGAGCATCACTATGTCTACTTCCAAATTGGAGAGGCCAGGGCAGTTTTGGAGAGTAGGCTGCAGGCCAAATGTTGCTTCTCAGAGTGGGCTAAGACCTAGATGTTCTAAGTGTAATCTTTCCTCACAAACATAAAATAGCAATGCCACTTTTAAGAAGTATGCATGGGCATGGAGAGCCAAAATTTCTGTCCTTTTCAGTCACTGTCATTCATCTTTCTGACTGTCTCTACATGCCTTCTTCACTGGGACCTTACTGGAAGTCAGTGCATGCATCATGAACTCGGTCTTCCCGATGTTGAAATTTTTCTTTCTTTGCCCTTTGGATTATATGGTCTCATGCATATGGCTTAGTACAGAGGGGAACTGAGGAGACAGCGATCCTGATGCAGGTAATAGTCATATGTCCATCTCCAACGGCAGCTGTCCAGGCCCTCTGTGCTTGACTCCCATTCTCCAGGGCCCTGAGGCTGACACTCAGCCTAAATGCAGCCATCCTCAATTTCCTGCACCACATCCTTGTCCTTATTCCATGAGAGCCTAGGTCAAGAGTAGTGAAACTCTATCCTCCTGGCGCACACATTGTTTTTTCCCTCTAATGGGCCCAATGTAAGGGATCTGTGGTACTGATGGCCACACCAGTGTCCAGATTTTCCACGCAAAACGGAAGCTTCCAGGGTTCAGAAAGAGGGTGTTTTGATGGCTGTGGAATGTCTTTTCCAAGTGCCTCATGGGGTTTCATATCCTTTAGAAATCTGAAGTTCTTTCTTGTATCTAGGGAATATTCTCACCTCTGGCCAGAAGGCCCTCCCAACTAGTAGCACAGCTATCCTGGTATCAGGAGGTCTGCCAGCCTGCTAGCTCCTGGAGGGATTCCTGAATATTATGTCCTCAGGTCCCAAGTGGTAACAGGTGTTTCCAATTGCCTGTATTAGCAGCAGCCAGGCCCTCAGGTGAGGGGCGGGGTTGTGATCTCCACTGGAAACTCCTAATTCAGCCAATGGAGGCATCCATCGTCCTTTTGTCTCTCCATAGCAAGGGCCCAGGGAGTTTGTGCTTCCTGCAAGCAGAGCGACTTTGTATGGGACATTCTTGGATGCCTACTTCTGGGAATCTCTCTGAGTGTGATGTGTGGACATGAGGACACAGTGATCAGGGATTGTTAGGCCATAAGAGCAATTGCCTTAGCATGACCCAAAGGGGAGGTGTAAGGGGCCGGGTTCATCCACTATTGTTTGGTCAAACACAGTCCCCTTCTATGTTGAGACACAGCTCTTTCTGGGTTCTTTCTGGGCTTGTAATATGCTGTCCACTGAGAAGTGGACTGGGAGCCTGGAGTCTGAGTATGCAGCCAAAGGTGACTGGACAGGGTCCTGCCCCTGAATTCTGAGGGGTGCGCCAGCTTCCCCCATTGGCAGTGTTTAGATGATAGATAGTGAGGCATGAGATTGAATAGGGAACTCAGGAGATTTAGACATGAGAGTCCCTTTGCATATGCATTCTTGCTTAGCCAGAATCTGGGCTAGCTGGCTTTCCCTAACCAGCTGGGTTCTCTGTACATAAGTTGCAGGTGAGGCTGGCTACCTTGCCAGCCATGGTCTTAGACTACTATAGGTGAGTTCTGAGCACACACAGACAGACACAGACACACACACACACACACACACACACACACACACACATTACTGTCTACTGTCAGGTCTGGTAGTACAGCATATGGTGAAGGCTGGGGCTGTCTGGGGTCTGTGGGCATGAGAGCCGCTGCCTTACAATCTCTACAATCGAGGTTTGAACCTATCATCAATGAACACAGTGTAGGAGGTTTTGGTATTCTGAGACACTGAAGAGGGAGAGGTTTTTGCCCTGAGGCTTGCACTGGGAACTACCAGCTGCCCTGTGTGTGTTGCCAGACTAGGAAACTTGTGGTGCCTGTCCATGTGGAGAGTCTCCTAGATGAGTTCCTTCTCAAGCCTTTTTCGATCGGTCCCATTGGAGGTGCATATAGCTAATGATTTGGAGATTTTACTCCTTTGGACAATTCTTTTCCTGATGCACAGTTTCTCTCCAGGATTTAGCATTCAATTGTCTGAATGTCATATCGAATCCATGGTAGAAAATGTCTACATCAGTGTCTCTCTCTCTCAATCTCTCTCTCTCTCTCTCTCTCTCTCTCTCTCTATATATATATATATATATATATATATATATATATATATATATATATATATATATGTAACATGTAGAGGTCTGAAAATATTTTTTAGCTAGAAACCTGCACAGCTATGGATTAGGGTAGTTAAGTGGATACACCTGGCCCTTCTGAGCCACAGTCATGAGAGACATCTCACAGAGCCATATCGTTTATCACTCTACAAATCTCTCTCAGCACAAACTAAGGCTGTCAAATCATCTACTTCCCTCTTGCTCATTTTGTCCACCGAGTCCTATCCCAAACTGTAAATCAAAGAAGAAATAGACATAGCGCAGTTACCTGCACACAGGACAGGCTGAGGCTGGCCCAGGGAGATGCAATAAGCCAGCCTGCATCTTGGCTGGAGCATCACTAAGACTAATTCCAATTTGCGGGGGCAGTTTTGGAGAATGGGCTGCCGGCCAAGTGTTGCTTCTCAGAGTGCCTAAGACCTAGATGTTCTAAGTGTTACCTTTCCTCAAAAACATAAAATAGCAATGCCACTCGTAAGAAGTATGCATGTGCATGAAGGTTTTCTCTTCAGTCCTCTGGCACTGATCAACACAGGGCCAGAATTTCAGTCCTTTTCTGTCTCTGTCATTCTGTCTCTCTGACTCTCTCTATGTGCCTTCTTCCCTGGGCCCTTATTGGAAGTCAGTGCATGCATCTTTGTCATATGCTTTACATTGGTTTGTTCTAGCAAATCGGAAGCTTCCAGGGTTCTGGAAGGTTCTATTATTTATAATTATATTGAATCTTGCTCCAACTATATAAATATTATTTCTGAAAAACTAGGCTTTTATAAATGTGGTAATTCTGAATTAAGGTCAAATACATAGGTCGACAATTCAAAACCTGACAGATATATAAATATATATGTTTATATATATATATGTATTTATCTCTTTATTATAAACTCTGAGTGATATTGGCATGGAAATGAGGAGACAGAATATGGCTTGTGTCAGAATGACTTACAAACTAGGCTCCAGTAGCCTAGGTGAAATCGCCAACACAACAAGCCAGAGCTCAGCAGTGCTCTGGTAACTCTTTTTGTATATATGGGCCTGGCAGTAAAATAAGTATATAAGTAAAATATTAATGAGTGAATACACAGTGTGTGAGAGCATTTGAGACTTAGAGACAGAAAAGGCAAGAAGAGAAATAGATGAGTTGGAAAGAGACCAGAATTCAAAAACCTCCTACACTGTGTTCATTGATGACAGGTTCAAACCTGGCTTGTAGAGATTGTTAGGCAGCAGCTCTCATGCACACAGACCCCAGACATCCCCAGCCATCACCCTATGATGTGCTACCAGACCTGACATGAATGTGTGTGTGTGTCTGTCTGTCTGTTTGTGTGTCTCTGTGTGCTCAGAAATCACCTATAATAGTCTCAGAGCATGGGTGGCAAGGTAGCCAGCCTCACCTGCAACTTATGTACAGAGAACCTAGCTGGTTAGGGAAATCCAGCTATCCCAGAATCTGGCTAAGCAAGAATGCATATGCAAAGGTACTCTCAAGACTCACTCTCCTTAGTTCCCTATTCAATCACATGCCTCACTACGATCGAAACACTGTCAATGGGGGAAGCTGGGACCCCCTCAGAATTCAGGGGCTGGACCCTGTCCTGTCAGGTTAGGCTGCAAACACAGCCTCCAGGCTCCCAGTCCACTTATCAGTGGACAGCAGATTACAAGCCCAGAAAGAACCCAGAAAGAGTTCCAAAATAGATGGGAACTGTGTTTGACCAAACAATAGTGGATGAACCCGGCCCCTTACATCTCCCCTTTGTGTCCTGCTAAGGCAATTGCTCCTGTGGCCTCACAATCCCTGATCATGGTGTCCTGGTGTCCACACATCACACTCAGAGAGATTCCCAGAAGTAGGCATCCATGAGTGTCACATACAAAGTCGCTCTGCTTGCGGGAAGCACAAACTCCCCAGGCCATGACTATGGAGGGACAAAAGGAAGATTGATGCCTCCATTGGCATAATTAGGAGTTTACAGTGGAGATCACAGCCCCGCCCCTCACCTGAGGGCCTGGCTGCTGCTAATAAAGGCAATTGGAAATACCTGTCACCACTTGGGCTGTGAGGACATACTCAGGAATCCCTCCAGGAGTAGGCAGGCTGGCAGACCTCCTGATCCCAGGATGGCTGTGCTCCTAGTTGGGAGCGCATTCTAGCCAGAGGTGAGAATATTCCCTAGATACAGGAAAGAACTTCAGGTTTCAAAAGGATTTGAAACCCCATGATGCACTTGGAAAAGACATTTTACAGCCATCAAAACACCCTCTTTCTGAACCCTGGAAGCTTCTGTTTTGCTTGGAAAATATGGACACTGGTGGGGCCATCAGTACCACAGATCCTTTACATTCGGCCAATATGGGAAAGCACAATGTGTGTGCCAGGGGGATAGAGTTTCACTTCTCTTGACCTGGGCTCTCATGGAATAAGGACAGGTGCAGGAAATTGAGGAGGGCTGCATTTAGGCTGAGTGTCAGCCTCAGGGCTCTGGAGAATGGGAGTCAAGCACAGAGGGCCTGGACAGCTGCAGCTGGACTTAGACCTATGCCTGTTACCTGCAGCAGGATCACTGTCTCCTCTGTTCCCCAATGTACTACGCCATATGCAGGAGACTGAATAATCCAAAGGGCAAAGAAAGGAAAATTTCAACACCAGGCAGTCTGAGTTCATGATCCATGCACTGACTTCCATAAGGGCCAAGTGAAGAAGGCACGTAGAGACAGTTAAAGAGACACAGGAGGACAGAGACAGAAAAGGACTAAATTCTGGCCCTGTGTTGATCAGGGCCAGAGCACTGAAAACAAACCCTCCATGCCCATGCATAGTTCTTACAAGTGGCATTGTTATTTTATGTTTGTGAGGAAATGTTACACTTAGAACATTTAGGTCTTAGCCCACTCTGAGAAGCAACACTTAGCCTGCAACCACTCTCCAAAACTGCCCTCGCCTCTCCATTTGGAAGTAGTCTTAGTCATGCTCCAGCTAAGATGCAGGCTGGTGTATTGCATCTGCCTTGTCCAGCCTCAGACTCTGCTGTGTGCAGGGAACTGCACTATGTCTATTTCTTCTTTGATTTACTGTTTTGGGAAAAGACTCAGTGGACAAAAAGAGCAAGAGTGAAGTAGATGATTTTGCAGCAGTAGTTTGTGCTGAGACAGATTTGTAGAGTGATAAGAGGTACATGAATGGCTCTGTGAGTTGTCTCCCATGACTGTGGCTCAGTAGGGCCAAGTGTATCCGCATTCTTACCCTAATCCAGAGCTGTACAGTTCTCTAGCTAAGAAATATTTTCAGATCTCTACATGTTACATATATATATATATATATATATATATATATATATATAGAGAGAGAGAGAGAGAGAGAGAGAGAGAGACACTGATGTAGTCATTTTCTACAATGGTTTCGATATGACATTTAGACAATTGATTGCTAAAACCTGGAGAGAACCTGTGCATCAGGAAAAGAATTGTCCAAAAAAGTAAAATCTCAAAATCATTAGCTATAAGCAGCTCAAAGGGGACATAGCGAAAAAGGCTTGCGAAGGAACTATTCAAGGAGACTCTCCACATGGACAGGTACCACAAGTTTCCTAGTCTGGCAACTGACACAGTGCATCTGGTAGTTCCTATTGCAAGCCTCAGAGCAAAAACCTCTCCCTCTTCAGTGTTTTTACATCTGAAAAGAATAAAAGTGACCAAGGGCCAAAGAGAGCTACAATGGTGTCAATATTGAGCTGTAAATCAGAATGTACCAAGTGTTTCGCAAAAAAATCACTTTACTATAAACTGTGAGTGATACTGGCATGGAAATGAGGAGACAGAATATGGCTTGTATCAGAAAGACTTACAAACTGAGGCTCCAGTAGCCTAGGTGAAATCGCCAACACAACAAGCCAGAGCACAGCAGTGCTCTGGTAACTCTCTTTGTATATCTGGGCCTGTCAGTAAAATAAGTATATAATTAAAATATTAATGAGTGAATACAGAGTGTGTGAGAGCATGTGAGAGTTAGAGACAGAGAAGGCAAGAAGTGAAATAGAAAAAAGTGAAATACACTGTGTTCATTGATGACAGGTTCAAACCTGGCTTGTAGAGATTGAAGGCAGCAGCTCTCATGACCACAGACCCAGACAGCCCCAGCCTTCACCATATGCTGTACTCCCAGACCTGAGAGTAATGTGTGTGTGTGTGTGTGTGTGTGTGTGTGTGTGTGTGTGTGTGTCTGTGTGTGCTCAGAACTCGCCTATTGTAGTCTCAGAGCATGGGTGGCAAGGTATCCAGTCTCACCTGCAACTTGTGTACAGAGAACCTAGCTGGTTAGGGAAAGACATTTAGCTCAGATTCTGGCTAAGCAAGAATGCATATGCAAAGGGACTCTCATGACTTGCTCTCCTGAGTTCCCAATTCAATCTCATGCCTCACTATCATCCAAACACTGCCAACAGGGGACGCTGGGGCACACCTCAGACCCAGACAGCCCCAGCCTTCCCAATATTCTGTACTGCCAGACCTCACAGTAATGTGTGTGTGTGTGTCTGTCTGTCTGTCTGTCTGTCTGTCTGTCTGTCTGTTTGTGTCTGTGTGTGCTCAGAACTCACCTATTGTAGTCTCAGAGCATGGGTGGCAAGGTAGACACCTCACCTGCAACTTATGTACACAGAACCTAGCAGGGAAAGCCAGCTAGCCAGCTAGCCCAAATTCTGGCTCAGCAAGAATGCATATGCAAAGGGAATCTCATGTCTCGCTCTCCTGAGTTCCCCATTCAATGTCTAGCTTCACTATCATCAAAACACTGCCAATGGGAGAAGCTGGGGCACCTCTCAGAATTCAGGGGCAGGACACTGTCAAGTCATGTTAGGCTGCATACTCAGCCTCCAGGCTCCCAGTCCACTTCTCAGTGGACAGCAGATTACAATCCCAGAATGAACCTAGAAAGAGTTCCAACATAGATGGGAACTGTGTTTGACCAAACAATAGTGGATGAACCCAGCCCCTTACACCTCCTCTTTGGGTCCGGCTAAGGCAATTGCTCCTGTGGCCTCACAATTCCTGATCATGGTGTCCTGGTGTCCACACATCACACTCAGAGAGATTCCCAGAAGTAGGCATCCATGAGTGTCCCATACAATGTCGCTCTGCATGCAGGAAGCACAAACTCCCCGGGCCCTTGCTATGGAGAGACAAAAGGTAGATGGATGCCTCCATTCGCAGAATTAGGAGTTTCCAGTGGAGATCACAGCCCTGGCCCTCACCTGAGGGCCTGGCTGCTGCTAATAAAGACAATTGCAAAAACCTCTTACCACTTGGGACATGAGGACATACTCAGGAATCCCTCCAGGAGCTAGCAGGCTGGCAGACCTCCTGACCCCAGGATAGCTGTGCTCCTAGTTGGGAGGGCATTCTGGCCAGAGGTGAGAATATTCCCTAGATACAACAAAGAAATTCAGGTTTCAAAAGGATTAGTAACCCCATGAGGTACTTGGAAAGACATTTAACAGCCATCAAAACACCCTCTTTCAGAACCCTGGAAGCTTCCGTTTTGCGTGGAAAATCTGGACACTGTTGTGGCCATCAATACCCCAGATCCTTTACATTCGGCCCAATAGAGGGAAAGCACAATGAGTGTGCCAGAGGGATAGAGTTTCACTACTCCTGACCTGGACTCTCATGGAATAAGGACAAGGATGCAGTGCAGGAAATTGAGGAGGGCTGCATTTAGGCTGAGTGTCAGCCACAGGGCCCTTGGAGAATGGGAGTCATGCACAGAGGGCATGGATAGCTGCAGCTGGAGATGGACATATCCCTGTTAGCTGCAGCAGATTCGCAGTCTCCTCAGGTCCCTAATGTACTATGCCATATGCAGGAGACTGAATAATCCAAATGGCAAAGAAAGGAAAATTTCAACACCAGGAAGTCAAGTTCATGATGCATGCACTGACTTCCCTAAGGGCCCAGTGAAGAAGGCACGTAGAGACAGTCAGAGAGAGAGGATGACAGAGACATAAAAGGACTGAAATTCTGGCCCTGTGTGGATCAGTGCCAGAGTACTGAAGACAAAACCTCCATGCCCATGCATACTTCTAACAAGTGTCATTGTTATTTTATGTTTGTGTGGAAAGGTTACACTTAGAACATCTAGGTCTTAGCCCACTCTGAGAAGCAACACTTGGCCTGCAGCCCACTCTCCAAAACTGCCCTCGCCTCTCCAAATTCGAAGTAGTTTTAGTGATGCTCCAGCCAAGATGCAGGCTGGCTTATTGCATCACCCTAGTCCAGCCTCAGACTGTCCTGTGTGCAGGGAACTGCACTATGTCTATTTCTTCTTTGATTTACAGTTTTGGGATAGGACTCGGTGGACAAAAAGAGCAAGAGGGAAGTAGATGATTTGGCAGAGGTAGTTTATGCTGAGAGAGATTTGTAGAGTGATAAGAGTTATACGATTGGCTCTGTGAGATGTCTCTCAGGACGGTGGCTCAGAAGGGCTAGGTGTATCTGCATTACTAACCTAATCCAGAGTTGTGCAGGTCTCTAGCTAAAAATATTTTCAAATCTCTACATGTTACATATATATATATATATATATATATATATATATATATATAGAGAGAGAGAGAGAGAGAGAGAGAGAGAGAAAGAGAGAGAGAGAAACACTCATGTAGTCATTTTCTACAAAGGATTAGATATGACATTCAGACAATTGATTGCTAAAACCTGGAGAGAAACTGCATCAGGAAAAGAATTGTCTGAAGAGTAAAATCTCCAAATTATTAGCTATATGCAGCTCCAAGCGGACCGAGTGAAAGAGGCTCGAGAAGGGACTCATCCAGGAGACTCTGCACATGGACAGGCATCACAAGTTTCCTAGTCTGGCCTCACACACAGGGCAGCTGCTAGTTACTTGTGCTAGCCTCAGGGCAAAAACCTCTCCCTCTTCAGAGTCTTTAAATCTGAAAACAAAAAAAAGTGTCCAATGGCCAAGAAGAGCTACAATGGTGTCAATATTGAGTGGTAAATCACAATGTTCCAAGTGTTTTGCACAAAATCACCTGTGCCACAGTGATTCTGTTGTTCTCTCTCTCTCCCTACCACACACATACACACACAAAAACAAACACAAACACACACTTTCACAGTCACACATGCACACATCTCCAGACGCACAGGCATAAACTGAGTTATACACATGCGCACTGGACAGCTTCTGCAAGGCAGGGCCCTGGGCTGAACCCTGCTGCGCACTTCCTGGAAGCACGCCCAGCCTTTTAAGGCCAGCTCTGAGCTCCCATTGCCGGGCTTCTTTCAGAAGGCTGCCTTCTGAGTCCCGCCCTCACAACTTCTCCTCTGTTCTCATTGGACAGCTCTTGGTTCATGCCCTGGAAGGTGATGTTCTTCTTCTCTAATTGGCCAGCTGTCTCTATTAATACACACCTAGCCCTCCCCTCAGGCTCAGAGGGCACAGTCTCTTAGACACGCCTCTGGGGACTGTCTGCCTTCCTCTGAAGGCCCTGCTTCTGCCAACATGACCAACACAGCTCCTGTCTGGACCCGTCCTTAGGACACTGCCTGCCTGAGCTAGGCTGGCCATGCTCTTGGGGCACACCCAGAAACACTGTCTCCACTCTTGCCCCATGGAGCCTTAGTCCCGCACTGGTGCTGCCCTCTTGTGGACACCCAGCGGAATGCAGCTGAGCACAGGGATTCACAAGCTCCCAGTAGAGTCATCCCAGAAAAAGAGAGAAACCCCTTCCACTTGCAAAGCCAAATGGGGGATCCCCACACCCCACAGGAAAGAACAGATGTCTAGGGCACTCCAAGTCAATTTCAACCTTGCTGTCCATGGGCCACAAATCCCAGAGTTCTCCTCATTCCACAGAATCACTACACTCAACTATGGGCTTTGCTTCCACCTTGTGGACACACAGCAGAATGCAGCTGCGCTCCCCTATGCCACTCCTCTTTGAGTCTACACAGAAAATTACACACAGCATGGGAATAGCAAAGGAAAGAACCCATCTGAGGACCACCTGGGAGAATGCACAACAGTGTCCAGAATATCCAATGTGCCATCATATTTGAAAAACCACTTGTGCAGTGTAAACTTCCTTTGTCATAGCACAACCCAGTTCCTAAGAACCTGCTTCAGGAATAAAGAAACAACAGCGGTAATCATAACTGAAACACACCTATGTACACATACACACACAAACACACCTTCCCACAGAGATGAACACACTTTTCCCTGAAATATTGTGGATTGGGGTTGCTGTTTTGCACTCAAGTAAAAGGTCAAAGTTTCATGGGTGGAGGGGAGAAGTGTTAAGTTTTTGGCATATGAAGGTGAGAAGTGCCTAGAGCAAATCAAAAGTTACATGGACAACGAAGGTAGCATGGGTTGCAGGCACAGCTGTTGGAGATGCCAGGGAACTAATTGGAAGCCCAGGACCCCTTTTTGAGCCCCTGCTTACCACTTACCCAGCTAGGGAAAAGCTGGGATAGTATCAAATCAGAACTGCAGCTGTCTCTCTTTCTCTTTTCCTGCTTGGGCCCTGATATCTCAATTTACGACTGCTTCCTTCTCCTCAGTAAGAACGTTACAAATGATGTACAGAAATACAGGGAAAGTGGAAAAAATTACCCCTGTGCCCACTATGACACGTAACTGTTGACTGTAAACCATTCATCCCCCAAGAAAGAAGAGAATAAATATTTGTGAGGTTAAAAACATTGCAGGTTAAATAGGGAACATTCTTTAGAGCCATGCAATACTAATCCATTGTGCATTGGATGTCACTGTCAAAAACAGTGCAGTAATAGTTGTAGTAGTCTGTAGTATCTGCAAAAGGAAATGTATTGTGTGTCAAAAGTTCCCTTCAATTTAAGAGAAAATCTATCAGGCAGAAGAAATGAAACCTCATGTGATATGGGAGTAAATAAATAAATAAATATGCAAATGAATGCGGATGAACTAGGAGGAATGGAATAAAATAAAACCAAAAACCACAGGAAGACCTGATTACAGCAGAAATATAGAAAACCTCTGCTGAGTAACGGAGGGCTTCTTCAAAACTTCCCTGACACGTCAGGGTCCAGGCAAATTAAGAATTCCCAAGAATGAAAAGAAAGACATACGTATTGAAGCTTACACTAGAAAATGGAGGCAAGCTCTGTGCTATGATAACTACAATGAGGATACTGATAGAAAGGCTATTGGAAATGCTCCTGGAAGGTTTATAATTTATAATTGTAGTTAATCCTGCTCCAACTATGTGACCAATTATTTATGAATAAGAAAGCTGTTATCAATGTGGTAATTCTGCATTAAGATCAAATAAAAAGGTCAAGAATTCTAAAAATGACTGATATATATATATGTATATATTTACATATATGTATGTGTATCTTTATTATAAACTCTGAGGGATACTGGCATGGCTATGCCGAGACATAGTATGACTTGTGTCAGAGAGGCTTACAAAGCTGAGGCTCCAGAAACCTAGGTGAAATCACCAACAAAACAAGTGACTCTCTTATAATATAAGGGCCTGTCAGTAAAATAAGTATTTAAGTAAAATATTAATGAGTGAAGACAGAGAGAGTGAGAGCCTGTGAGAGTCAGTGACAGAGAAGGCAAAAATAGAAATAGAAGAGTGGGAAAGAGACCAGAATTCAAAAACCTCCCACACTGTGTTCACACATGACAGGTTCAAACCTGGGTTGTCAAGATTGTAAGGCAGCAGTCTCATGTCCACAGACACCAGACCACCCTAGCCTTCACCATATGTGTGTAGTATTTACGAAAAGAAATGTATTGTGAGTGTAAACTTCCCTTCAATTATAAGAGAAAAATCTATCAAGCAGAAGAAATGACCCCTCATGTACTATAGGAATAAATAAAAAAATAAATATGCAAATAAATGGGGATGATCTAGGAGGATTTGATAAAAATGAAAAATAAGAACAAAAAGCACAAGAAGACCTGATTACAGTAGAAAATGGAAAACATCTTCTGAGAAACAGAGGGCTGCTTCAAAAATTCAGAGACACTTCAGAGTCCAGGGAAATTAAGATGTCGGGAGAATGAAAACAAACTCATATGTACTGAAGCTTACACTAGTGAAAGGAGGCAAGTTCTGTACTATGATAATTACAATAAGGATGCTGATAGAAATGTTATTAGAAATGCTAATGGAAGGTTCTCTTATTTATAAGTGTATTGTATCCTGCTCCAACTATGTGGCCAATTATTAATGAAAAAGGAAGCTGTTATAAATGTGTTAATTCTGATAAAGATCAATTACAAATGACAGGTATATATATATATATATATGTATATTTATATATACATATATGGATGTATATGATTATTATAAAGTCTGAGAGATACTGCCATGGATATGAGGAGACAGAATATGGCTTGTGTCAGAGAGATACAAAACTGTGGCTCCAGAAGCCTAGGTTATATCACCAACAAAACAAGCCAGATCTCAGCAGTGCTCTAGTAACTCTCTTTATATATCTGGGCCGGTCAGTAAAATAAGTATATAAGTAAAATATCAATGATTGAATACAGAGTGTGTGAGAGCATGTGAGAGTTAGAGACAGAGAAGGCGATAAGAGAAATAGATGAGTTGGAAAGTGACCAGAAGTCAAAAACCTCCTACAATGTGTTCATTGATGACAGGTTCAAACCTGGCTTGTAGAGATTGAAAGGCAGCAGCTCTCATGCCCACAGACCCCATACAACCCCAGCCTTCACGATATGCTGTACTACCAGACCTGACAGTAATGTGTGTGTGAGTGTGTGTCTGTCTGTCTGTCTCTGTGTCTGTGTGTGCTTAGAGATCACCTATAGTAGTCTCAGAGCATGGGTGTCAAGGTATCCAGCCTCACCTGCAACTTATGTACAGAGAACCTAGCTGGACAGGGCAAGCCAGCTAGCCCAGATTCTGGCTAAGGAAGAATGCATATGCAAACGGATTCTCATGTCTCCCTCTCCTGAGTTCCTGATTCAATTCCATGCCTCACTATCATCCAAACACTGACAACGGGGTAAGCTGGGGCACCCCTCAGAATTCGGGGGCATGAGGCTGAGTAGGCAGTCACGTTTGACTGCCTACTCATCCTCCAGAATCTCAGTCCACTGATCAGGGCAGCAGATTACAAGCCCAGAATGAACCCAGAAAGAGCTGTGTTTCAACATAGATGGGAACTGTGTTTGACAAAACAATAGTGGATGAACCCGGCTTCTTATACCTACCCTTTGGTTCCGGCTAAGGCAATTGCTCCTGTGGCCTCACAATCCCTGATCATGGTGTCCTGGTGTCCACACATAACACTCAGAGAGATTCCCAGAAGTAGGAATGCATGAGTGTCCCATAAATAGTCGCTCTACTTGCAGGAAGCACAAACTCCATGGGCCCTTGCTATGGAGAGACAAAAGGAAGATGTATGCCTCCATTGGCTGAATTAGGAGCTTCCAATGGAGATCACAGCCCTGCACCTCACCGTAGGGCCTGGGTGCTGCCAGTAAAGGCAATTGGAAACACCTGTTACCACTTGGGGCCTGAGGACATACTCAGGAATCCCTCCAGGAGCTAGCAGGCTGGCAGACCTCCTGACCCTGGGATAGTTGTGCTCCTAGTTGGGAGTGCTTTTGGGCCAGAGGTGAGAATATTCCCTAGATACAAGAAAGAACTTCAGGTTTCAAAAGGATTTGAAACCCCAGGAGGCACTTGGAAAAGACATTTCACAGACATCAATACACCCTCTTTCAGAACCCTGGAAGCTTCCATTTTGCGTGGAAAATCTGGACACTGGTGTGGCCATCAGTACCACAGATCTTTTACATTTGCCCCAATAGAGGGAAAGCACAATGTGTGTACCAGGGTGGTAGAGTTTCACTTCTCTTCACCTGGGCTCTCATGGAATAAGGACAAGGATGCGGTGCAGGAAATTGAGGAGGGCTGCATTTAGGCTGAGTGTTAGCCACAGGGCCCTGGAGAATGGGAGTCAAGCACAGAGGGCCTGGACAGCTGCATCTGGAGATGTACATATGCCTGTAACCTGCAGCAGGACCACTGTCTCCTCAGTTCCCCAATGTACTACCCATATGCACAAGACTAAGTAATCGAAAGGGAAAAGAAAGGAAAATTTCAACACCAGGAAGACGAAGTTCACGATGCATGCACTGACTTACACGAAGGGTCCAGGGAAGAAGGCAGGCAGAGACAGTCAGAGAGACAGAATGACAGTGACGGAAAAGGACAGAAATTCCGGCCCTGTGTTGATCTGTTCCAGAGCACTGAAGACAAACCCTCCATGCCCATGCATACTTCCAACAAGTAGCATTGTTATTTTATGTTTGTGAGGAAAGTTTCCACTTAGAACATCTAGGTTTTAGCCCATTCTGAGAAGCATCACTTGGCCTGCAGCCCACTCTCCAAAACTGCCCCCGGCTCTCCAAATTGGAAGTAGTCTAAGTGATGCTCCAGCCAAGATGCAGGCAGGCTTATTGCATATCCCTGGTCCAGCCTCAGCCTGTCCTGTGTGTAGGCAACTGCACTATGTCTATATCTTCTTTGATTTACAGTTTTGGAATAGGACTCGGTGGACAAAATGAGCAAGAGGGAAGTAGATGATTTGGCAGCGGTAGTTTGTGCTGAGAGAGAAATGTAGAGTGATAAACGATATGGCTCTGTGAGTTGTCTCTCATGACTGTGGCTCAGAAGGGCCAGGTGTATCCACTTTACTACCCTAATCCGGAGCTGTGCAGGTCTCTAGCTAAAAATATTTTCAGAACTCTACATGTTACATATATATATATATGAGAGAGAGAGACTGATGCAGTCATTTTCTACAATGGATTCGATATGACATTCAGACAATTGATTTCTAAAACCTGGAGAGAAACTGTGCATCAGGGAAAGAACTGTCCAGAGGAGTAAAATCTCCAAATCATTAGCTATATGCAGCTCCAACGGGACAGATCAAAAAAGGCTCCAGAAGGAACTCATCCAGGAGACTCTCCACATGGACAGGCACCACAAGTTTCCTAGTCTGGCAACACACACAGGGCAGCTGTTAGTTCCCAGTGCAAGCCATGGAGCAAAAACCTCTCCCTCTTCAGTGTCTCAGAATTCAAAAACCTCCTACACTGGTTTCATTGATGACAGGATCAAACCTGGCTTGTAGAGATTGTAAGGTAGCAGTTCTCTTACCTACAGACCCCAGACAGCCCCAGCCTTCACCATATGCTCTACTACCAGACCTGGCAGTAATGTGTCTGTTTGTTTGTGTGTCTGTCTGTCTGTCTGCCTGTATGTGTCTGTGTGTGCTAAATCTCAACGGTAGTAGTCGCAGAGCATGTATGGCAAGGTAGCGAGCCTCCCCTGCAACTTATGTACAGAGAACCTAGCTGGTCAGGGCAAGCCAGTTAGCCCAGATTCTGGCTAAGCAAGATTGCATATGCAAAGTGACTCTCATGTCTGAATCTTCTGAGTTCTCTATTCAATCCCATGCTTCACTATCTATCATCCAGGGAAGCTGGGGTACCCCTCAGAATTCAGGGGCAAGAGCCTGTCAAGTCATGTTTGGCTGCCTACTCAGCCTCCAAACTCTCAGTCCACTGCTCACGGCAGCACTTTACAAGCACAGAAAGTACCCAAAAAGATCTGTGTTTCAACATAGATGGGAAATGTGTTCGACCAAACAATAGTGGATGAACCCGGTCCCTTACAGCTACACTTTGGGTCCGGCTAAAGCAATTGCTCCTGTGGCCTCCCATCCCTGATCATGGTGTCTTGGTGTCCACACATCACACTCAGAGAGATTACCAGAAGTAGGCATGCATGAGTGTCCCATACAAAGTCTATCTGCTTGCAGGAAGCACAAACTCCCCGGGCCCTAGCTATGGACAGACAATAGAAAGATGGAAGCCTCCATATGCTGAATTCGGAGCTTCCATTGGATATCACAGCCCCGCCCCTCACCTGAGGGCCTGGCTGCTGCTAATAAAGGCTATTGGAAACAAATGTTAGCATTGGGCCCTGAGGAAATACTCAGGAATCCCTCCAGGAGCTAGCAGGCTGGAAGACCTCCTGACCCCGGGATAGCTGTGCTCCTAGTTGGGCAGGCCTTCTGGCCAGAGATGACAATATTACCTAGATACAACAAAGAACTTCAGGTTTCAAAAGGATTTGAAACCCTAGGAGGAACTAGGAAAAGACTATTCACAGCCTTCAAAACACCCTCTTTCTGAACCCTAAACGCTTCCGTTTTGCATGGAAAATATGGACACTGGTATGACAATCGGTACCATAGATCCTTTACATTCAGCCCAATAGAGGAAATGCACAATGTGTCTGCCATGTGGACAGAGTTTCACTTCTCTTGACCTGGGCTCTCATGGAATAAGGAGAAGGATGTGGTGCAGGCAATAGAAGAGGACTGCATTTAGGCTGAGTGTCAGCCTCAGATCCCTGGAGAATGGGAGTCAAGCACAAAGGGCCTGGACAGCTGCAGCTGGTGATGGACATATGCCTGTTACCTGCAGCAGGATTGCTGTCTCCTCAGTTCCCCAATGTACTACGCCATATGCACGAGACTAAATAATCCAAAGGACAAAGAAAGGAAAATTTCAAAACCATGAAGTCCGAGTTCACGATGCATGCACTGACTTCCATAAGGGCCCAGTGAAGATGGCACGTAGAGACAGTAAGAGAGACAGGATGACAGAGACACAAAAGGACTGAAATTATGGCCCTGTGTTGATCACTTCCAGAGCACTGAGGACAAACCCTCCATGCCTATGCATACTTCTTACAAATGGCATTGCTATTTTAGGTTTTTGAGGAAAGGTAACACTTAAGAACATCTAGGTATTAGCCACTCTGAGAAGCAACACTTGGCCTGCAGTCCACTCTCCAAAACTGGCCCTTCATCTCCAAATTGGAAGTAGTCTTAGTGATGCTCCAGCCAACATGCAGGCTGGCATATTGCATCTCCCTGGTCCAGACTCAGCCTGTCCTGTGTGCAGGGAACTGCACTATGTCTATTTATCTTTGATTTACAGTTTTGGGATAGGACTCGGTGGACAAAATGAGCAAGAGGGAAGTAGATGATTTGGCAGCGGTAGTTTATGCTGAGAGAGATTTGTAGAGTGATAAATGATATTGCTCTGTGAGACGTCTCTCATGACTGTGGCTCAGAAGGGCCAAGTGTATCCGCATTACTACCCTAATCCAGAGCTGTGCAAGTCTCTAGCTAAAAATAGTTTCAGATCTCTACATGTTACATATATATATATATATATATATATATGTATATATATATGTATATATATATGTGTATATATATATATATATATATATATATATATATATATAGAGAGAGAGAGAGAGAGAGAGAGAGAGTGACAGAAAGACACTGATGTAGTCATTTTCTGCAATGGATTCGATATGACATTCAGACAATTGATTGCTAAAACCTGGAGAGAAACTGCATCAGCAAAAGAATTGTCCAAAGGAGTAAAATCTCCAAATAATTAGCTATATGCAGCTCCAACGGGACCTAGCGAAAAAGGCTTGAGAAGTAATTCATTCAGGAGACTCTCCATATGGACAGGCACCACAAGTTTCCTAGTCTGGCAACACACACAGGGCAGCTGCTAGTTCCCAGTGCAAGCCTCAGGGCAAAAACCTCTCCCTCTTCAGTGTCTTTACATCTGAAAATAAGAAAAGTGACCATTGGCCAAGGAGAGCTACAATGTTGTCAATATTGAGCTGTAAATCAGAATGTGCCAAGTGTTTTGCACAAAATCACCTGTGCCACAGTGATTCTGTTGTTCTCTCTCTATCTACCTCCCTCACATACACACACAAACACACAAAAACACACACTCTCACAGTTAACACACGCACACATCCACAGAGGCACAGGCACAAACAGAGTTATACACACGTACACTGGACAGCTTCTGCAAAGCAGGGCCATGGGTGAACTCTGCTTCGCACTTCCTGGAAGCATGCCCAACCTTTTAAGGCCAGCTCTGAGCTCCCATTGTCGGCCTCACTTCAGAAGGCCCGCAGACAGGGCACCAGCCATGCTCTGATATGCCAGAGGCCTAGGCCACGCCCAGAACACCTGCCAGCAAAATAATTGGCCAGTGTGCTAGGACACGCCCAGGAGTGTCAAGTCCCCTAGCCAGTGATTGGCCATCAACCTTGAGCACCGCACACAGGGCCCTGCAGCACGCTCATTGGGCAGACTCTGGAAGGCCCGCCCACCAGCCACTTCTACTGGAAAGAGATGAGATTTCAAAAACCTCCTACACTGTGTTCATTGATGACTTGTTCAAAGCTGGCTTGTAGAGATTTTAAGGCAGCAGCTCTCATGCCCACAGACCCCAGACAGCCCCATCCTTCACCATATGTTGTACGACCAGACCTGACAGTAATGTGTGTATTTGTCTGTCTGTCTGTCTGTCTATGTGTGTGCTCAGAGCTAACCTATAGTAGTCTCAAAGCATGGGTGGGAAGGTAGCCAGCCTCACCTGCAACTTACGTACAAAGAACCTTGCTGGTAAGGGCAAGCCAGTTAGCCCAGATTCTGGCTAAGCAAGAAGGCATATGCAAAGGGACTCTCATGTCTAAATCTCCTGAGTTCTCTATTAATTCCCATGCCTCACTATCTATCATCCAGGGAAGCTGGGTCAACCCTCAGAATTCAGGGGCATGAGCCTATCAAGTCACGTTTGGCTGCCTACGCAGCCTCCAAGCTCTCAGTCCACTGCTCAGGGCAGCAGATTACAATCCAAGAATTAACCCAGAAAGTGCTGTATTTCAACATAGATGGGAAATGTGTTTGACCAAACAATAGTGGATGAACCTGTCCCCTTACACCTACCCTTTGGGTTCGGCTAAGGCAATTGCTTCTAAGGCCTCACAATCTCCAATCATGGTGGCCTGGTGTCCACACATCACACTCAGAGAGATTCCCAGAAGTAGGCTTGCATGAGTGTCCCATACAAAGTCCCTCTGCTTGCAGGAAGGCCAAAATCCCGGGCCCTTGCTATGGAGAGTCAAAAGGAAGATGGATGCCTCCACTGGCTGAATTCGGAGCTTCCAGTGGAGATCACAGCCCCGCCCCTCACTTCAGGGCCTGGCTGCTGCTAAAAAGGTAATTGGAAACACCTGTTACCACTTGGGGCTTGAGATCATACTCAGGAAGCCCTCCAGGAGCTAGCAGACTGGCAGACCTCCTGACCCTGGGATACTTGTGCTCCGAGTTGAGAGGGACTTCTGGCAAGAGGTGAGAATATTCCCTAGATATAAGAACGAACTTCAGGTTTCAATAGGATTTGAAACCCCAGGAGGCACTTGGAAAAGTCATTTCACAGCCATCAAAACAGCCTCTTTCTGAACCCTGGAAGCTTCCGTTTTGCATGGAATATCTGGACACTGGTGTGTCTATCAGTACCACAGATCCTTTACATTCAGCTCAATAGAGGGAAAGCATAATGTGTGTGCCAGGGTGGTAGAGTTTCTCTTCTCTTGACCTACACTCTCATTGAATAAGTACAAGGATGTGGTCCAGAAAATTGAGTAGGACTGCATTTAGGCTGATTGTCAGCCACAGGGCCCTGGAGAATGGGTGTCAAGCACAGAGGGCCAGGACAGCTGCAGCTGGAGATGGACATATGCCTGAAACCTGCAGAAGGAACGCTGTCTCCTAAGTTCTCCTCTGTACTATGCCATATGCATGCGACTAACTAATCCAAAGGGCAAAGAAAGGAAACTTTCAACACCAGGAAGACCGAGTTCACGATGCATGCACTGAATTCCACGAATGGTCCAGGGAAGAAGGCACGTAGAGACAGTCATAGACAGAATGACAGTGACTGAAAAGGAAAAAATCTGGCCCTGTGTTGATCAGTGCCAGAGAACTGATGACAAACCCTCCATTCCCATGCATACTTCTTACAAGTGGCATTGTTATTTTATGTTTGTGAGGAAAGGTTACACTTAGAACATCTAGGTCTTAGGCCACTCTGAGAAGCAACACTTGGCCTGCAGCCCACTCTCCAAAACTGCCCTTGCCTCTCCAAATTGGAAGTAGTTTTAGTGATGCTCCAGGCTGGCATATTTCATCTCCCTGGTCAAGCCTCAGCATGTCCTTTGTGCAGGGAACTGAACTATGTCTATTTCTTCTTTGGTTTACAGTTTTGGGACAGGAATCTGTGGACAAAAAGAGCAAGAGTGAAGTATGTGATTTAGCAGCTGTAGTTTGTGCTGAGAGAGTTTTGTAAAATGACAAGAGGTAAACGAATGGCTCTAAGAGATGTCTCTCATGACTGTGGCTCAGAAGGGCCAAGTGTATCCGAATTACTACACGAATCCAGAGCTGTGCAGATCTCTAGCTAAAATATATTTTCAGACCTCTACAAGTTATATATATATATATATATATATATATATATATAGAGAGAGAGAGAGAGAGAGAGAGAGAGAGAGAGAGAGAGTGAGAGAGAGAGCAAGACACTGATAGTCATTTTCTACAATGGATGCAATATGACATTCAGACAATTGATTGCTAAAACCTGGAGAGAAACTGTGCATCAGCAAAAGAATTGTCCAAAGGAGTAAAATCTCCAAATCATTAGCTATATGCAGCTCCAACGGGACCTAGCGAAAAAGGCTCGAGAAGGAACTCATACAGAATACTCTCCACATGGACAGGCACCACAAGTTTCCTAGTCTGGCAACACACACAGGGCTGATGCCACTTCCCTGTGCAAGCCTCAGGCCAAGGAGAGCTACAATGGTGTCAATATTGAACTGTAAATCAGAATGTGCCAAATGTTTTGCACAAAATCACCTATGCCACAGTAATTCTGTTGTTCTCACTCTCTCTCCCTCCCTCACACACACACAAACACACAAAAACACACACTCTCACAGTTACACACACGCACATATCCACAGAGGCACAAGCACAAACAGAGTTATACACATGCACACTAGACAGCTTTTGCAAGGCAGGGCCCTGGGTGAACCCTGCTTCGCACTTCCTGGAAGCACGCCCAGCCTTTTAAGGCCAGCTCTGAGCTCCCATTGTCGGGCTTAATTCAGAAGGCCTGCAGACAGGGCACCAGCCACGCTCTGATATGCCAGAGGCCTAGGCCACGCCCAGAACCCCTGCCAGCAATATCATTGGCCAGTGTGCTAGGACACGCCTATGAGTGTCAAGGCCCCTAGTCAGTGATTGGCCATCAACCTTGAGCACCGCCCACATGGCCCTGCAGCACGCTCATTTGGCCACCTCTGGAAGGCCCGCCCACCAGCCACTTCTGCTGGAAAGAGATGAGAATTCAAAAACCTCCTACTCTGTGTTCATTGATGACAGGTTCAAACCTGGCCTGTAGAGATTGTAAGACGGCAAGTCTCATGCCCACAGACCCCAGACAGCCCCAGATTTCACCATATGCTGTACTACCAGACTAGACAGTAATGTGTGTGTGTGTGTGTGTCTGTCTGTCTGTCTGTCTGTCTGTCTGTGTCTGTGTGTGGTCAGAGCTCACCTATAGTATTCTCAGATCATGGTTGGAAGAGCCTTTGGGCCAGAGGTGAGAATATTCCCTAGATAAAAGAACGAACTTCAGGTTTCAAATGGATTTGAAACCCCAGGAGGCACTTGGAAAAGACATTTCACAGCCATCAAAACATCCTCTGTCTGAACCATGGAAGCTTCCGTTTTGCAAGGAAAATCTGGACACTGGTGAGGCCATTAGTACCAGAGATCCTTTACATTCGGCCCAATAGAGGGAAAGCACAATGTGTGTGCCAGGGTGGTAGAGTTTCACTTCTCTCGACCTGGGCTCTCATGGAATAAGGACAAGGATGTGGTGCAGGAAATTGAGTAGGACTGAATTTAGGCTGATTGTCAGCAACAGGGCCCTGGAGAATGGGAGTCAAGCACAGAGGGCCTGGACAGCTGCAGCTGGAGATGGACATATGCCTGTTACCTGAAGCAGGAACGCTGTCTCCTAAGTTCTCCTCTGTACTAATCCATATGCACAAGACTAACTAATTCAAAGGGCAAAGAAAGGAAAATTTCAACACCAGGAAGACCGAGTTCACGATGCATGCACTGAATTCGACGAATGGTCCAGGGAAGAAGGCACATAGAGACAGAGAGACAGGATGACAGTGACAGAAAAGGACAAATTCTGACCCTGTGTTGATCAGTGCCAGAGCACTGAAGACAAACCCTCCATGCCCATGCATACTTCTTACAAGTGGCTTTGTTATTTTATTTTTCAGAGGAAAGGTTACACTTAGAGCATCTAGATCTTAGCCCACTCTGAGAAGCAACACTTGGCCTGCAGTCCACTCTACAAAACTGCCCTTGCCTCTCCAAATTGGAAGTAGTTTTAGTGATGCTCCAGACAAATGCAGGCTGGCATATTTCATCTCCCTAGTCCAGCCTCAGGCTGTCCTGTGTGCAGGGAACTGCACTATGTTTATTTCTTCTTTGATTTACAGTTTGGGGATAGGACTCTGTGGACAAAAAGAGCAAGATAGAAGTAGATGATTTGGCAGCTGTAGTTTATGCTGAGAGAGATTTGTAGAGTGACAAGAGGTAAACGAATGGCTCTGTGAGATGTCTCTCATGACTTTGGCTCAGAAAGGCCAGGTGTATCCGAATTACTACCCGAATCTAGAGCTGTGCAGGTCTCTAGCTGAAATATATTTTCAGACCTCTATATGTTATATATATATATATATATATATATATATATATATATAGAGAGAGAGAGAGAGAGAGAGAGAGAGAAAGAGAGAGAGAGCAAGACACTGATGTAGTCATTTTCTACAATGGATGTGATATGACATTCAGACAATTCACTGCTAAAACCTAGAGAGTAACTGTGCATCAGGAAAAGAATTGTCCAAAGGAGTAAAATCTCATCGAGGAGATGTGTGTGTGTGTGTCTGTCTGTCTGTCTGTCTGTGTCTGTGTGTGCTCAGAGCACACCTATAGTAGTCTCAGAGCATGTGTGGGAAGGTAGCCAGCGTCACCTGCAACTTATGTACAGAGAACCTAACTGGTCAGGGCAAGCCATCTAGCCCAGATTCTGGCTAAGCAAGAATGCACATGCAAAGGGACTCTCATGTCTCCCTCTCCTCAGTTCCCGATTCAATCTCATGCCTCACTATCATCCACACACTACCAACGGGGTAAGCTGGTTCACCCCTCAGAATTTAAGGGCAGGAGCCTTTCCAGTCACTTTTGGCTGCCTACTCAGCCTCCAGACTCTCAGTACACTGCTCAGGTCAGTTGATTACATGCACAGAATGAACAGAAAGAGCTGTGTTTCAACATAGATGGGAACTGTGTTTGACCAAACAATAGTGGATGAACCCAGCACCTTACACCTACCCTTTGGGTCCGGCTAAGGCAATTGCATCTGTGGCCTCACAATCCCTGATAATGGTGTCCTGGTGTCCACACATCACACTCAGAGAGATTCCCACATGTAGGCATGCATGATTGTCCCATACAAAGTCGCTCTGCTTGCAGGAAGCACAAACTCCCCGAGCCCTTGCTATGGAGAGACAAAAGGAAGATGGATGCCTCCATTGGCTGAATTAGGAGCTTCCAGTGGATATCACAGCCCCGCCCCTCACCTGAGGGTCTGGCTGCTACTAATAAAGAAAATTGGAAACACCTGTTACCACTTGGGGCCTGAGGACATACTCAGGAATCCCTCCAGGAGCTAGCAGGCTGACAGACCTCCTGAACCCGGGATAGCTGTGCTCCTAGTTGGGAGGGCCTTCGGGCCAGAGGTGAGAATATTCCTTAGATATAAGAACGAAATTCAGGTTTCAAAAGGATTTGAAACCCCAGGAGGCACCGGGAAAAGACATTTCACAGCCATCAAGACACCATCTTCCTGAACTTTGAAAGCTTCCGTTTTGCATGGAAAATCTGGACTCTGGTGTGGCCATCAGTACCACAGATCATTTACATTTGGCCCAATAGACGGAAAGCACAATGTGTGTGCCAGGGTGGTATAGTTTCACTTCTCTTGACCTGGGCTCTCATGGAATAAGGAAAAGGATGTGGTGCAGGAAATTGAGGAGGACTGCATTTAGACTGATTGTCAGCAACAGGGCCCTGGAGAATGGGAGTCAAGCACAGAGGGCCTGGACAGCTGCATCTGGAGATGGATATATGCCTGTTACCTGCAGCAGGAACACTGTCTACTCAGTTCCACTCTGTACTACGCCATATGCACGAGAGTAATAATCCAAAGGAAAAAGATAGGAAAATTTCAACACCAGGAAGTCCATGTTCCCGATGCATGCACTGATTTCCACAAAGGGTCCAGGGAAGAAGGCACACAGAGACAGTCAGAGAGACAGAATGACAGTGACTGAAAAGGACAGAAATTCTGGCCCTGTGTTGATCAGTGCCAGAGCACTGAAGACAAAGCCTCCATGCCCATGCATACTTCTTACAAGTGGCTTAGTTATTTTTTGTTTGTGAGGAAAGGTTACACTTAAAACATCTAGGTCTAAGCCCACAATGAGAAGCAATACTTGACCTGCAGCCCACTCTCCAAAACCGCCCTCGCCTCTCCAATTACGAATTAGTCTTAGTGATGCTGCAGCCGAGATGCAGGCTGGCGTATTGCATCTCCCAGGTCCAGCCTCAGACTGTCCTGTGTGCAGGGAACTGCACTATGTCTATTTCTTCTTTGATTTCCAGTTTTGGGATAGGACTGGTGGATAAAAAGAGCAAGAGGGAAGTAGATGACTTGGCAGAGGTAGTTTGTGCTGAGAGAGATTTGTAGAGTGATTAGAGGTATACGACTGGCTCTGTGAGATGTCTCTCATGACTGTGGCTCAGAAGGGCTAAGTGTATCCGAAATCTTACCCTAATCCAGAGCTGTGCAGGTCTCTAGATAAAAAATATTTTCAGATCTCTACATGTTGCATATATATATATATAGAGAGTGAGATACTGATGTAGTCTTCTACAATGGATTCGATATGACATTCAAAAAATTGTTTGCTAAAACCTGGAGGGAAACTGTGCATCAGTAATATAATTGTCCAAAGGAGTAAAATCTCAAAATCATTAGCTATATGCAGCTCCAACGGGACTGAGCAAAAAAGGCTCGAGTAGGAACTCATCCAGAAGACACTCCACATGGACAGGCTCACAAGTTTCCTAGTCTGGCAACACATACAGGACAGCTCCAGTTCCCAGTGCAAGCCACAGGGCAAAAACCTCTCCCTCTACAGTGTCTTCACATCTGAAAAGAAGAAAAGTGGCCAATGGCCAAGGAGAGCTATAATGGTGTCATATTGACCTGTAAATCAGAATTTGCCAAGTGTTTTGCACATAATCACCTGTGCCACAGTGATTCTGTTGTTCAATCTCGCTCTCCCTACCTCACACACACACACACACACACACACAAACGGAATTATACACATGCGCACTGGACAGCTTCTGCAAGGCAGGGCCCTGTTGAACCCTGCTTCACACTTACTGGAAGCATTCCCAGCCTATTAAGGGCAGCTCTGAGCTCTCATTGGCGGGCTTCCTTCAGAAGGCCCTCACACAGGGCACCACCAGGCTTTGATAGGGCAGAGGCCTAGGCCACGCCCAGAACCCCTGACAGTAATCTCATTGGCCAGTGTTCTTGGACACGCCCAGGAGGGTAAGGACCCCTAGTCAGTGATAGGCCTGCACCATATGCTGTATCACCAGAACTGACAGTAATGTGTGTGTGTGTTTTTGTGTGTGTTGGTCTCTCTCTCTCTGTGTGTCTGTGTATGTTTAGAGCTCACCTGTAGTAGTCTCAGAGCATGGGTGTCAAGGTAGCCAACCCCAACTGCAACTTATGTACAGAGAACCTAGCTGCTCTTGCAAGCCAGCTAGCCCAGATTTTGGCTAAGCAAGAATGCCAGAGAACTATGTGGAATCCAGGACCACATTTTGAGCCCGTGGTCACCACTTACCCAGCTAGGGAAAAGCTGGGATTGTGGCAAATCAGAGCTTCAGCTGTCTCTCTGTCTCTCTTCCTGCTTGGGCCCTGCTCTATCAATTTATGACTGTTTCCTTCTTCTCAATAAGAAAGTTACAAGTGATGTACAGAAATGCAGGGAATGTGGGAAAAATTACCCCCGTGCCCACTATTACATGTAACTGTTGACTGTAAACCATTCATCCCCCAAGAAAGAACAGAATAAATATTTGGGAGGTTAGATACATTGTCGGTTAAATAATGAGCATTCTCTAGAGCCATGCAATACTAATCCATTGTGCATTGGATGTCACTGTCAAAAACAGTGTAGTATTAGTTGTAGTAGAGTGTAGTATCATGAAAAGGAAATGTATTGTGTGTCAGAAGTTCCCTTCAATTATAAGAGAAAAATCTATCAGGCAGAAGAAATGACCCCTCATGTGATATTGGACTAAATAAATAAATAAATATGGAAATAAATGGGGATGATCTACGAGGATTTGAAAAAAATGAAAAATAAAAACAAAGACAACAGGAAGACCTGATTACAGCAGAAATATAGAAAACGTCTGCTGAGAAACAGAGGGCTGCTTCAAAAATTCCCTGACACTTCAGGATCCAGGCAAATTAAGAATTACCGATAATGAAAAGAAAGGCATACGTATTGAAGCTTACAATAGTAAATGGAGGCAAGTTCTGTGCTATGATAATTACAATAAGGATACTTAGATAAAGGCTATTGGAAATGCTCCTGGAAGGTTTCTAATGTAAAATTGTAGTGAATCCTGCTCCAACTATGTGACCTATTATTTATGAATAAGGAGGCTGTTATAAATGCAGTAATTCTGCGTTAAGATCACATAAAAAGGTCAACAATTCTAAAAATAACTGATATATATATATATGTATATATATATATATACATATATGTATGTGTATATTTATTATCAACTATGAGGGATACTGGCATGGCTATGAGGAGACAGAGTATGGCTTGTGCCAGAGAGACTTACAAAGCTGAGGCTCCAGAAACCTAGGTGAAATCGCCAACAAAACAAGCCAGAGCTCAGCTGTTCCCTGGTGACTCTCTTTGTATATTTGGGCCTGTCAGTAAAATAATATATAAGTAAAATATTACTGAGTTCAGACAGAGTGAGTGAGAGCCTGTGAGAGTCAGAGACAGAGAAGGCAAGAAGAGAAATACAAGAGTTGGAAAGAGACCAGAATTCCAAAACCTGCCACACTCTGTTCATCCAAGACAGGTTCAATCCAAGGGTTGTAGAGATTGTAAGGCAGCAGTCTCATGTCGACAGACCCCAGACAACCCCACCCTTCACAATATGTGTGTAGTATTTACGACAGGAAATATATTGTGAGTGTAAACTTCCCTTCAATTATAATAGAAAAATCTATCAAGCAGAAGAAATGACCAGTCATGTAATATAGGACTAAATAAATAAATACATATGCAAATATATTTGGATGATCTAGGAGTATTTGATAAAAATAAAAAAGCACAAGAAGACCTGATTAGAGCAGAAATATAGAAACCATCTGCTGAGAAACAGAGGGCTGCTTCAAAAATTCTGAGACACTTCAGAGTCCAGGGAAATTAAGATTTCAGGAGATTCAAAAGAAACTCATATGTATTGAAGCTTACACTAGAGAAAGGAGGCAAGTACTGTATTATAATAATTACAACAAGGATGCTGATAGAAATGCTACTGGAAGGTTCTATTATTTATAATTGTATTGAATCCTGCTCCAACTATGTGGCAAATTATTAATGAAAAAGGAAGCTGTTATAAATGTGTTAATTCTGATTGAGATCAATTACATAGTTTGACAATTCCAAAAATGACAGATATATATGTGTATATTTATATATGTGAATATATATGTATATGCATTTATATCTTTATTATAAATTCTAGAACATACTGACATGGATATGAGGAAACAGAATATGGCTTGTGTCAGAGAGACTTACAAAGCTGAGGCTCCAGTAGCCTAGGTGAAATCACCAAAACAAGCCAGAGCTCAGCAGTGCTCTGGTAACTCTCTTTGTATATCTGGGCCTGTCAGTAAAATAATATATGAGTAAAATATTACTGAGTGCAGACAGAGTGAGTGAGAGCCTGTGAGAGTCAGAGACAGAGATGGCGAGAAGAGAAATAGAGAGTTGTAAATAGACCAGAAGAGAAAACCCCCTAGACTGTGTTCATATATATGACAGGTTCAAACCTGGGTTGTAGAGATTGTAAGTCAGCAGCTCTAATGCCCACAGACCCCAGACAACCCATGCATTCACCATATGCGTGTAGTAGTTTCCCCAGGAAATGTATTGTGCGTCAAAAGTTCCTTTCAATTATAAGAGAAAATCTATCAAGCAGAAGAAATGACCCCTCATGTGATACCTGACTAAATAAATAAATATGCAAATAAATGGGGATGATCTAGGAGGACTTGAAAAAATTTAAAAAAAAATGAAAACAAAAACCACAAGAAGACCTGATTACAGCAGAAACATAGACACCATCTGTTGAGAAACAGAGGGCTGCTTCAAAAATTCCCTAACACTTCAGGATCCAAGGAAATTAAGATTTCCAGAAAAAGAAAACAAAAACATACGTATTGAAGCTTACACTAGAAAAATAAAGGAAGTTCTGTGCTATGATAATTACAATAAGGATGCTGATAGAAACACTATTAGAAATGCTACTGGAAGGTTCTATTATTTATATTTGTATTGAATGCTGCTCCAACTATATGGCCAAATATTTCTGAAAAACTAGGCTGTTATAAATGTGGTATTTCTGAATTAAGGTCAAATACATATGTCAACAATTCTAAAAATGACAGATATATAAATATGTATGTATATATATTTATATATGTATGTATATCTTTAATATAAACTCTGAGTGATACTGGCATGGAAATAAGGAGACAGAATATGGCTTGTGTCAGAAAGACTTACAAACTGAGGCTCCAGGAGCCTAGGTGAAATAGCCAACACAACAAGCCAGAGCTCAGCAGTGCTCTGGTAACTCTTTTTGTATATCTGGGCCTGTCATTAAAATACTTATATAAGTAAAATATTAATGATTGAAGACAGAGTGTGTGAAAGCATGTGAGAGTTAGAGACAGAGAAGGCGAGAAGAGGAATAGATGAGTTGGAAAGAGACCAGAATTAAAAACCCTCCTACATTGTGTTCATTGATGACAGGTTCAAACCTGGCTTGTAGAGATTGTAAGGCAACAGCTCTAATGCCCACAGACCCAATACAGCCCCAGCCTTTACCATATGCTCTACTACCAGACCTGTCTTAATGTGTGTGTGTGTGTGTGTCTGTCTGTCAGTGTGTGTCGGTGTGTGCTCAGAACTCACCTATAGTAGTCTCAGAGCATGGGTGGCAAGGTAGCCAGCTTCACCTGCAACTTATATACAGAGAACCTAGCTGGTTAGGGAAAGCCAGAAAGCCCAGATTCTGGCTCAGCTAGAATGCATATGAAAAGGGACTCTCATGTCTCTCTCTCCTGAGTTCCTGATTCAATCTCATGCCTCACTATCATCCAAACACTGCCAACTGGGGAAGCTGGGGCAACCCTCAGAATTCATGGGCAGGACCCTGTCCAGTCAGGTTTGGCTGCATACTCAGCCTCCAGGCTCCCAGTCCACTTCTCAGGGCAGCAAACTACAAGCCCAGAAAGAACCCAAAAAGAGTTCCAACATAGATGGGGAACTGTGTATGACCAAACAATAGTGGATGAAACCAGCACCTTACACCTCCCCTTTGGGTACTGGTAAGGCAATTGCTCCTGTGGCCTCACAATCCCTGATCATGGTGTCCTGGTGTCCACACATCACACTCAGAGAGATTCCCAGAAGTAGGCATCCATGAGTGTCCCATACAAAGTCGCTCTGCTTGCAGGAAGCACAAACTGCCTGGGCCCTTGCTATGGAGAGACAAAAGGAAGATGGATGCCTCCAATGGCTGAATTAGGCGCTTCCAGTGGAGATCACAGCCCTGCCCCTCACCTTAGGGCCTGGCTGCTGCTAATAAAGGCAATAGGAAACACCTGTTACCACTTGGGATCTGCGGACATACTCTGGAATCCGTCCAGGAGCTAGCAGGGTGGCAGACCTCCTGACCCTGGGATAGCTGTGCTCCTAGTTGGGAGGGCATTCTGGCCAGAGGTGAGAATATTCCCTAGAAACAAAGAACTTCAAGTTTCAAAATAATTTGAAATGCCATGCGGCACTTGGAAAAGACTTTTCACAGCCATCAAAACACCCTCTTACAGAACCCTGGAAGCTTCCGTTTTGCCTGGAAAATCTTGACACTGGTGTTGCCATCAGTACCACAGATAATTTACATTCGGCCCAATAGAGGGAAAGCACAATGTGTGTGCCAGGGGGATAGAGTTTCACTGCTCTTGACCTGGGCTCTCATGGAATAAGGACAAGGATGCAGTGCAGGAATTTGAGGAGGGCTTATTTAGGCTGAGTGTCAGCCTCAGGGCCCTGGAGAATGGGAGTCAAGCACAGAGGGCCTGGACAGCTGCAGCTGGAGATGGACATATGTCTGGTATCTGCAGCAGGATTGCTGTCTCCTCAGTTCGCGAATGTACTACGCCATATGCAGGAGACTGAATAATCCAAAGGGCAAAGAAAGGAAAATTTGTACACCAGAAAGTCCGAGTTCTCCATTCATGCACTCACTTCCATAAGGGCCCAGTGAAGAAGGCATGTAGACACAGTCAGAGAGACAGGATGACAGAGACAGAAAAGGACTGAAATTCTGGCCCTGTGTTGATCAGTTCCAGAGCACTGAAGACAAAACCTCCATAGCTATGCATACTTCTTACAAGTGGCATTGTTATTTTATGTTTGTGAGGAAAGGTTACACTTAGAACATCTAGGTCTTACCCCACTCTGAGAAGCAATACTTGGCCTGCAGCCCACTCTACAAAACTGCCCTCGCCTCTCCAATTTGGAAGTAGTCTTAGTGATGCTCCAGCCAAGTTGCAGGCTGGAGTATTGCATCTCCATGGTCCAGACTCAGACTGTCCTGTGTGCAGGGAACTGCACTATGTCTATTTCTTCTTTGATTTACAGTTTTGGGATAGGACTCGGTGGACAAAAAGCAAGAGGGAAGTAGATGATTTGGCAGTGGTAGTTTGTGCTGAGAGAGATTTGTAGAGTGATAAGATGTATACAAATGGCTCTGTGAGATGTCTCTCATGACTGTGGCTCAGAAGGGCCAGGTGTATCCGCATTACTACCGTAATCCAGAACTGTGCAGGTCTCTAGCTAAAAATATTTTCAAATCTCTACATGTTACATATATATATATACATATATATATATATATATATATATATATATATATATATATATATGTGGAGAGAGAGACAATGATGTAGTCATTTTCTACAATGGATTCGATATGACATTCAGACAATTGATTGCTAAAACTTGGAGAGAAACTGTGCATCAGGAAAAGAATTGTCCAAAGTAATAAAATCTCAAAATCATTATCTATATGCAGTTCCAACGGGACATAGCAAAAAGGCTTGAGAAGGAACTCATCAAGGAGACTCTCCACATGGACAGGCAAAGCAAGTTTCCTAGTCTGGCAACAGACACAGTAGTTCCCAGTGCAAGCCTCAGGGCAAAAACCTCGCCCTCTTCAGTGTTTTTACATCTGAAAAGGAGAAAAGAAACCTAGGGCCAAAGAAAGCTACAATGGTGTCAATATTGATCTGTAAATCAGAATGTATCAAGTGTTTTGCAAAAACATCAATTTATTATAAACTTTGAGTGATATTGTCATGGAAATGAGGAGACAGAATATGGCTTGTGTCATAAAGACTTACAAACTGACGCTCCAGTAGCCTAGGTGAAATCGCCAACCCAACAAGCCAGAACTAAGCAGTGTTCTGCTAACTCTCTTTGTATATCAGTGCCTGTCAGTAAAATAAGTATAAAAGTAAAATATTAATGAGTTCAGACAGAGTGAGTGAGAGCCTGTGAGAGTCAGAGACAGAGAAGGCAAGAAGAGAAATAGAAGAGTGGGAAAGAGACCAGAAGTCAAAAACCTCCCACACTGTGTTCATACATGACAGGTTCAAACCTGGGTTGTCGAGATTGTAAGGCAGCAGTCTCAAGTCCACAGACCCCAGACCACCCCAAGCTTCACCATATGTGTTTAGTATTTACGACATGAAATGTATTGTGAGTGTAAACTTCCCTTCAATTATAAGAGAAAAATCTATCAAGCAGGAGAAATGACCCCTCATGTAATATAGGACTAAATAAATATGCGAATAAATGGGGATGATATAGGAGGATTGAAAAAATGAAAAATAAAAACAAAAAGCACAAGAAGACCTGATTACAGCAGAAAATGGAAACCATATGCTGAGAAACAGAGGGCGGCTTCAAAATTCCGAGACACTTCAGAGTCCAGGGAAATTCAGATTTTAGGAGAATGAGAAGAAACTCATATGTACTGAAGCTTACACTAGAGAAAGGAGGCAACTTCTGTACTATGATAGTTACAATAAGGATGCAGATAGAAATGCTATTAGAAATGCTACTGGAAGGTTCTATTATTTATAATTGTATTGAATCCTGATCCAAATAGGTGGCCAATTATTAATGAAAAAGGAAGCTGTTATAAATGTGTTAATTTTGATAAAGATCAACATAGGTCGACAATCTAAAAATGACAGATATATATATTTGTATATTTATATATATACATATATATATATAATTTATATGTATATTATAAAGTCTGAGAGAAACTGACATGTAAATGAGGAGAAATAATATGGCTTGTGTCATAGAGACTTACAAAGCTGTGGCTTCTGTAGCCTAGGTGATATCACCAACAAAACAAGTCAGAGCTCAGCAGTGCTCTGGTAACTCTCTTTGTATATCTGGGCCTGTCAGTAAAATAAGTATATAAGTAAAATATCAATCAGTGAAGAAAGAGTGTGTGAGAGCATGTGAGTGTTAGAGACAGAGAAGGAGAGAAGAGAAATAGATGAGTTGGAAAGAGACCAGAAGTCAAAAACCTCCTACACTGTGTTCATTGATGACAGGTTCAAAGCTGGCTTTTCCAGATTGTAAGGCAGCAGCTCTCATGCCCACAGACCCCATATAACCCCAGCCTTCACCATATGATGTACTACCAGACCTGAAAGTAATGTGTGTGTGTGTGTGTGTGTGTGTGTGTGTGTGTGTGTGTGTCTGGCTGTCTGTGTGTGTCTGTATGTGCTCAGAGCTCACCTATAGTAGTCTCAAGTCATGGGTGTCAAGATAGCCAGCCTCATCAGCAACTTATGTACAGAGAACCTAGCTGGTCATGGCAAGCCACCTAACCCAGATTCTGGCTAAGCAAGAATGCATATACAAATGTACTCTCATGTCTCCCTCTCCTGTGTTCCCGATTCAGTCCCATGCCTCACTATCATCTAAACATTGCCAATGGGGTAAGCTGGGGCACCCCTCGGAATTCAGGGGCATGAGCCTGTCCAGTTACGTTTGGCTGCCTACTCAGCCTCCAGAATCTCAGTCCACTGCTCAGGGCAGCAGATTACCAGCCCAGAAAGTGCTGTGTTTCAACATAGATGAGAACTGTGTTTGACAAAACAATAGTGGATGAAACCGGCCCTCACACCTACTCTTTGGGTCCTGCTAAAGCAATTGCTCCTGTGGCCTCACAATCCATGATCATGGTGTCCTGGTGTCCACACATCACACTCAGAGAGATTCCCAGAAGTAGGAATGCATAAGTGTCCCATACAAAGTCGCTCTGCTTGCAGGAAGCACAAAATCCCCGGGCCCTTGCTATGGAGAGACAAAAGGAAGATGGATGCCTTCATTGGCAGAATTAGGATCTTCCAGTGGAGATCATGACCCTGCCCACACCTGAGGGCCTGGCTGCTGCTAATAATTGCAATTGGAAACACCTGTTACCACTTGGGACCTGAGAACACACTCAGGAATCCCTCCAGGAACTAGCAGACTGGCAGACCTCCTGACCCCGGAATAGCTGTGCTCCTAGTTGGGAGGGACATCTGGCCAGAGGTGAGAATATTCCCTAGAGACAAGAAATAACTTCAGGTTTCAAAAGGATTTGAAACCCCAGGAGGCACATTGAAAAGACATTTCACAGCCATAAAAACACCCTCTTTATGAACCCTGGAAGCTTCCATTTTGCATGGAAAATCTGGACAATGGTGTGGCCATCAGTACCACAAATCCTTTACATTCGGCCCAATAGAGGGAAAGCACAATGTGTGTGCCAGGGTGGTAGAGTTTCACTTCTCTTCACCTGGGCTCTCATGGAATAAGGACAAGAATGTGGTGCAGGAAATTGAGGAGGGCTGCATTTAGGTGAGTGTAAGCCACAGGGTTCTGGAGAATGCGAGTCAATCACAGAGGGCATGGATAGCTGCAGCTGGAGATGGGCATATGCCTGTTACCTGCAGCAGGAACGCTGTCTACTCATTTCCCCTCTGTACTATGCCATATGCACGAGACTAAATAATCCAAAGGACAAAGAAAGGAAAATATCAACACGAGGAAGACCGAGTTCACGATGCATGCAATGACTTCCAGGAAGGGTCCAGGGAAGAAGGCATGTAGAGACAGTCAGAGAGAGAGAATGACAGTGACTGAAAAGGACAGAAATTCTGGGCCTGTGTTGGTCAGTGCCAGAGCACTGAAGACAAACCCTCCATGTCCATGTATACTTCTTACAAGTGGCATTGTTATTTTATGATTGTGAGGCAAGGTTACACTTAGAACATCTAGGTCTTAGCCCACTCTGAGAAGCAACACTTGGCCTGCAGCCCACTCTCCAAAACTGCCCTTGCCTCTCCAAATTGGAAGTAGTTTTAGTGATGCTCCAGCCAAGACACAGGTGACAGGAGTGACAAGAGGTAATCGAATGGCTCTGTGAGATGTCTCTCATGACTGTGGCTCAGAAGGGCCAGGTGTATCCGCATTACTACCCGAATCCTGAGCTGTGCAGGTCTCTAGCTGAAATATATTTTCAGACCTCTACATATTACACACACACACACACACACACACACACACACACACACACACACACACATATATATATATATATATATATATATATATATATATATATATATATATATAGAGAGAGAGAGAGAGAGAGAGAGAGAGCAAGACAGTGATGTAGTCATTTTCTACAGTGGATGCGATATGACATTCAGACAATTGATTGCTAAAACCTGGAGAGAAACAGTGCTTCAGGAAAATAATTGTCCAAAGGAGTAAAATCTCAAAATCATTAGCTATATACAGCTCCAATGAAAACTAGCGAAAAAGGCTTGAGAAGGAACTCATCCAGGAGACTCTCCACATGGACAGGCACCACAAGATTCCTATTCTGGCAACACACACAGGGCAGCTGCTTGTTCCTTGTGCAAGCCTTAGGGCAAAACCTCTCCCGCTTCAGTGTCTTTACATCTGAAAAGAAAAATAGTGTCCACTGGACAAGGAGAGCTATAATGGTGTCAATATTGAGCAGTAAATTAGAATGTGCCAAGTGTTTTGCACAAAATCTCCTGTGCCACAGTGATTCTGTTGTTCTCTTTCTCTCCCTACCACACACATACACACACACAAACACAAACACACACTCTCACAGTCACGCACACATCCACAGAGGCACAGGCACAAAGGGGGTTATATACATGCACACTAGATAGCTTCTGCAAGGCAGGGCCCTGGGCTGAAACCTGCTTCCCACTTTATGGAAGCACGCCCACCTTTTAAGGCCAGCTCTGAGCTCCCCTTGGCAGGCTTCCTTCAGAAGGCTACTCTCTGAGTCCCGCCCTCACAACTTCTCATCTGTTCTCATTGGCCAGCTCTTGGTTCATGCCCTTGAGGGTGATGTTCTTCTTCTCTAATTGGACAGCTGTCTCTATGAATATGCACTGGGCCCTCCCCTCAGGTTCAGAGGGCATGGTCTCTTAGACCCGCCCCTGGGGACTGTCTGCCATTTTGTGAAGGCCCTGTTTCTGCCAACACAACCCAACAGCTCCTGTCTGGACCCGTCCTTAGGACACTGCCTGCTTGAGCTAGGCTGGCCATGCTCTTGGGGCACACCCAGAAACACTGTCTCCACTCTCGTAGCCCAGTGCCTCAGGGCACTTGACCCATGGTGCCTTAGTCCCACACTGGTGCTGCCCTCTTGTGGACACCCAGCAGAATGCATCTGAGCACAGGGATTCACAAGCTCCCAGTAGAGTCATCCCAGACAGAGAGAAACCCCTTCCACTTGCAAAGCCAAATGGGGGATCCCCCCACCCCACAGGAAAGAACAGATGTCTAGGGCACTCTACGTCAATTTCAACCTTGCTGTCCATGGGCCACAAATCCCAGAGTTCTCCTCATTCCACAGAATCACTACACTCAATTATGGGCTTTGCTGCCACCTTGTGGACACACAGCAGAATGCAGCTGAGCTCCCCCATGCCACTCCTATTTGAGTCTACACAGAAAATTACACACAGCATGGGAATAGTAAAGGAAAGAACCCATCTGAGGACCACCTGGGAGAATGCACAACAGTGTCCAGAATATCCAATATGCCATTCATATTTGAAAAACCACTTGTGCAGTGGAAACTCCCTTTGTCATTGCACAACCCAGTTCCTAAGAATCTGCGTCAGGAATAAAGAAACAACAGCAGTAATCATAACTGAAACACACTTAGGTACACTTACACACACACACACCCTCCCACAGAGACACACACACTTTTCCCTGAAATAATGTGGATTGGGGTTGCTGTTTTGCACTCAAGTAAAAGGTCAAAGTTCCATGGGTGGAGGGGAGAAATGTTAAGTTTCTGGCATATGAAGGTGAGAAGTGCCTAGAGATGATCAATAGTTATATGGACAACGAAGGGAGCATGGGTTGCAGGCACAGCTGGTGGAGATGCCTGGGAACTATTTGGAAGCCCAGGACCCCGTTTTGAGCCCCTGCTCACCACTTACCCAGCTAGGGAAAAGCTGGGCTAGTGTCAAATCAGAACTGCAGCTGTTTCTCTGTCTTTCTTCCTGCTTGGGCCCTGCTCTCTCAATTTACGACTGTTTCCTTCTCCTCAATATGAAAGTTACAAATGATGTAGAGAAATACAGGGAAAGTGGGAAAAATTACCCCTGTGCCCACTATTACATGTAACTGTTGACTGTAAACCATTCATCCCCCAAGAAATAACAGAATAAATATTTGTGAGGTTAAAAACTTTGTAGCTTAAATAGGGAACATTCTTTAGAGCCATGCAATACTAATCCATTGTGCATTTGATGTCACTGTCAAAAACAGTGCAGTAATAGTTGTAGTAGTGTGTAGTATCTGCAAAAGGAAATGTATTGTATGTCAAAAGTTCCCTTCCATTTAAGAGAAAATCTATCAGGCAGAATAAATGATCCTTCATGTGATATGGGACTAAATAAATAAATAAATATGCAAATGAATGGGGATGATCAAGGAGGATTTGAAAAAAAAATAAAAACAAAAACCACAGGAAGACCTGATTACAGCAGAAATATAGAAAACGTCTGCTGAGAAACTGAGGGCTGCTTCAAAACTTCCATGACACTTCAGGGTCCAGGCAAATTAAGAATTCCCGAGAATGAAAAGAAAGGCATACGTATTGAAGCTTACACAAGAAAATGGAGGCAAGTTCTGTGCAATGATAACTACAATGTGGATACTGATAGAAAGGCTATTGGAAATGCTCCTAGAAGGCTTATAATTTATAATTGTAGTGAATCCTGCTCCCACTATTTGACCAATTATTTATGAGTAAGGAGGCTGTAATAAATGTGGTAATTCTGCATTAAGATAAAATAAAAAGGTCAACAATTCTAAAAATGACTGATATATATATATATATATGTACATATATGTATGTGTATCTTTATTATAGACTCTGAGGGATACTGTCATGGCTATGCGGAGACAGAGTATGGCTTGTGTCAGAGAGACTTACAAAGCTGAGGCTCCAGAAACCTAGGTGAAATCGCCAACAAAAAAGTGACTCTCTGTATATCAGAGCCTGTCAGTAAAATAAGTATATAAGTAAAATATTAATGAGTGCAGACAGAGTGAGTGAGAGCCCGTGAGAGTCAGAGACAGAGAAGGCAAGAAGAGAAATAGAAGAGTTGGAAAGAGACCAGAAGTCAAAAACCTCCCACACTGTGTTCATACATGACAGGTTCAAACCTGGGTTGTCGAGATTGTAAGGCAGCAGTCTCACGTCCACAGACCCCAGAACACCCCAGCCTTCACCATATGTGTGTAGTATTTACCACACAAAATGTATTGTGAGTGTAAATTTCCCATCAATTATAAGAGAAAAATCTAACAAACAGAAGTAATGACCCCTCATGTAATATAGGACTATATAAATAAATAAATATGAAAATAAATGGGGATGATCTAGGAGGATTTGAAAAAAAAGAAAAACAAAAACAAAAAGAACAAGAAGACCTGATTATACCAGAACATGGAAAACACCTGCTAAGAAATAGAGGACTGCTTCAAAAATTCTGAGACACTTCAGATTCCAGGGAAATTAAGATTTCAGGAGAATGAAAAGAAACTCATATGTACTGAAGCTTACACTAGAGAAATGAGGCAACTTCTGTACTATGATAGTTACAATAAGGATGCATATAGAAATGCTATTATTATTAAAGCTACTGGAAGGTTCTATTATTTATAATTGTATTGAATCCTACTCCAACTAGGTGGCCAAATATTAAAGAAAAAGGAAGCTGTTATAAATGTGTTAATTCTGATAAAGATCAATTCCATAGGATGACAATTCTAAAAATGACAGATATATATATGGATGTATATGTTTATTATAAAGTCTGAGAGATACTGCCATGGATATGAGGAGACAGAATATGGCTTGTGTCAGAGAGACTTACAAAGCAGTGGCTCCAGTAGCCTAGGTGATATCACCAACAAAACAATCCAGAGATCAGCAGTGGTCCGGTAACTCTCTTTGTATATCTGGGCCTGTCAGTAAAATAAGTATATAAGTAAAATATCAATGGGTGAATACAGAGTGTGTGAGAGTTAGAGACAGAGAAGGCGAGAAGAGAAATAGATGAGTTGGAAAGTGACAGGAAGTCTCCTCTGTTCTAATTGGCCAGCTCTTGGTTCAAGCCCCTGAGGGTGATGTTCTTCTTCTCTAATTGGCCAGCTGTCTCTATGAATACACACTGGGCCCTCCCCTCAGGCTCAGAGGGCACAGTCTCTTAGACCCTCCCCTGGGGACTGTCTGCCGTCCTCTGAAGGCCCTGTTTCTGCCTACACGACCCAACAGCTCCTGTCTGGACCCGTCCTTAGGACACTGCCTGCTTGAGCTAGGCTGGCCATGCTCTTTGGGCACACCTAGAAACACTGTCTTCACTTTCATAGCCCAGTGCCTCAGGGCACTTGCCCCATGGAGCCTTACTCCCGCAGTGGTGCTGCCCTCTTGTGGACACACAGCAGAATGCAGCTGAGCACAGGGATTCACAAGCTCCCAGTAGAGTCATCCCAAAGAGAGAAACCCCTTCCACTTGCAAAGCCAAATGGGGGATCCCCCCACCTCTCAGGAAAGAACAGATGTCTAGGGCACTCTACGTCAATTTCAACCTTGCTTTCCATGGGCCACAAATCCCAGTGTTTTCCTCATTCCACAGAGTCACTACAATCAACTATGGGCTTTGCTGCCACCTTGTGGACACACAGCAGAATGCAGCTGAGCTTCCCCATGCCACTCCTCTTTGAGTCTACTCAGAAAATTACACATAGCATGGGAATAGCAAAGTAAAGAACCCATCTGAGGACCACCTGGGAAAATGCAAAACACTGTCCAGAATTTCCAATGTGCCATTCATATATGAAAAACCACTTGTGCAGTGTAAACTTCCTTTGTCATAGCACAACCCAGTTCCTAAGACCCTGCATCAGGAATAAAGAAAGAAAAGTGGTAATCATAACTGAAACACACTTATGTACACTTACACACACACACACACACACCTTCCACAGAGACGCACACACTTTTCCCTGAAATAACGTGGATTGGGCTTACTGCTTTGCACTCAAGTAAAAGGTCAAAGTTTCATGGGTGGAGGGGAGAAGTGTTAAGTTTCTGGCATATGAAAGTGAGAAGTGCCTAGAGTAGATCTATAGTTACATGGACAACAAAGGAAGTATGGGTTGGAGGCACAGCTGGTGGAGATGCCAGGGAACTATGTGGAAGCCCAGGACCCCGTTTTGAGCTCCTGCTCACCACATACCCAGCTAGGGAAAAGCTGGGCTAGTGTCAAATCAGAACAGCAGCTGTTTCTCTGTCTCTCTTCCTGCTTGGGCCCTGCTCTCTCAATTTATGACTGTTTCTTTCTCCTTAGTAAGAAAGATACAAATGATGTACAGAACTATAGGGAAAGAGGGGAAAAATTACCCCCGTGCCCACTATTACACATAACTGTTGACAGTAAACCATTCATCACCCAAGAAAGAGCAGAATAAATATTTGTGAGGTTAAAAACATTGTAGGTTAAATAGTGAACATTCTTTAGAGTCATGCAATACTAATCCATTGTGCATTGGATGTCACTGTCAAAAACAGTGCAGTAGTAGTTGTAGTAGTGTGTAGTATCTGCAAAAGGAAATGTATTGTGTGTCAAAAGTTCCCTTCAATTATTAGAGAAAATTTATCAGGCAGAAGAAATGATCCTTCATGTGATATGGGACTAAATAAATAAATAAATATGCAAATGAGTGGGGATGATCTAGGAGGATTTGAAAAAAATAAAAAAAAAACACAGGAAGACCTGATTACAGCAGAAATATAGAAAATGTCTGCTGAGAAAATGAGGGCTGCTTCAAAACTTCCCTGACACTTCAGGGTCCAGGCAAATTAAGAATTCCCGAGAATGAAAAGAAAGGCATACGTATTGAAGCTTACACTAGAAAATGGAGGCAAGATCTTTGCTATGATAATTACAATGAGGATACTGATAGAAAGGCTATTGGAAATGCTCCTGGAAGGCTTATAATTTATAAATGTAGTGAATCCTGCTCCAACTTTGTGAACAATTATTTATGAATAAGGGGGCTGTTATAAATGTGGTAATTCTGCATTCAGATCAAATAAAAAGTTCAAAAATTATAAAATTGACTGATATATATATATATATATGTACATATATGTAAGTGTATCTTTCTTATAGACTCTGAGGGATACTGGCATGGCTATGAGGAGACAGAGTATGGCTTGTGTCAGAGAGACTTACAAAGATGAGGCTCCAGAAACCTAGGTAAAATCGCCAAAAATCAGCCAGAGATCAGCAGTGTCCTGGTGATTCCCTTTGTATATCTGGGCCTGTCAGCAAGGTTCTATTATTTATAATTGTATTGAATCCTGCTGCAACTAGGTGGCCAATAATTAATGAAAAAGGAAGCTGTTATAAATGTGTTAATTCTGATTGAGATCAATTACATAGGTCGACAATTCTAAAAATAACAGATATACAAATATATGTATATATATGTTTATTATAAGTCTGAGAGATACTGCCATGGATATGAGGAGACAGAATATGGCTTGTGTCAGAGAGACTTACAAAGCTGAGACTCCAGTAGCCTAGCTGACATCACCAACACAACAATCCAAAGCTCAGCAGTGCTCTGACAACTCTCTTTGTATATCTGGGCCTGTCAATAAAATAAGGATTAAGTAAAATATTACTGAGTGCAGACAGAGTGAGTGAGAGCCTCTGAGAGTCAGAGACAGAGAAGGCGAGAAGAGAAATAGAAGAGTGGGAAAGAGACCAGAAGTCAAAAACCTCCTACACTGTGTTCATTGATGACAGGTTCAAACCTGGCTTGTATAGATTGTAAGGCAGTAGCTCTCATGCCCACAGACCCCATACAGTCCCAGACTTCACCATATGCTGTACTACCAGACCTGACAGTAATGTGTGTGTGAGTGTGTGTCTGTCTGTCTGTGTGTGTCTGTGTGTGCTCAGAGCTCACCTATAGTAGTCTCAGACCATGGGTGTCAAGGTAGCCAACCTCACCTGCAACTTATGTACAGAGAACCTAGCTGGATTGGGCAAGCCATCTAGCCCAGATAGTGGCTAATCAAGAATGCATATACAAAGGGATTCTCATGTCTCCCTCTCCTGAGTTCCTGATTCAATCCCTTGCCTCACTATCACCCAAACATTGACAATGGGGTAAGCTGGGGCACCCCTCAGAATTCAAGGGCATGAGGCTGAGTAGGCAGTCACGTTTGGCTGCCTACTCAGCATCCAGGCTCTCAGTCCACTGCTCAGGGCAGCTGATTAAAAGCCGAGAAAGAACCCGGAAAGTGCTGTGTTTCAACATAGATGGGAACTGTGTTCGACCAAACACTAGTGGATGAACCCGGCCCCTTACACCTACCCTTTGGGTCCGGCAAAGGCAATTGCTCCTGTGGCCTTACAATCCCTGATCATGGTGTCCTTCTGTCCACACATCACACTCAGAGAGATTTCCCGAAGTAGGCATGCATGAGTGTCCCATACAAAGTTGCTCTGCCTGCAGGAAGCACAAACTCCCCGGGCCCTTGCTATGGAGAGACAAAAGGAAGATGGATGCCTCTATTGGCTGAATTAGGAGCTTCCTGTGGAGATCTCAGCCCCTAACCTCACCTGAGGGCCTGGCTGCTGCTAATAATTGCAATTGGAAACACTTGTTGCCACTTGGGTCCTGAGGACATACTCAGGAATCCCTCCAGGAGTTAGCAGGCTGGCAGACCTCCTGACCCCAGGATAGCTGTGCTCCTAGTTTGGAGGGCCTTCGGGCCAGAGGTGAGAATATTCCCAAGATAAAAGAAAGAACTTCAGGTATCAAAAGGATTTGAAACCCCAGGAGGCACTTGGAAATGACATTTCACAGCCATCAAAACACTCTCTTTCTTAACCCTGGAAGCCTCCATTTTGCGTGGAAAATCTGGACACTGTTGTGGCCATCAGTACCACATATCCTTTACATTCGGCCCAATATAGGGAAAGCACAATGTGTGTGCCAGGGTGGTAGAGTTTCACTTCTCTTGACCTGGGCTCTCATGGAATAAGGACAATGATGCGGTGCCAGAAATTGAGGAGGGGTGAATTTCGGCTGAGTTTCAGCCACAGGGCCCTGGAGAATGGGAGTCAAGCACAGAGGGCCTGGACAGCTGCAATTGGAGATGGACATATGCCTGTTACTGGCAGCAGGAACGCTGTCTCCTCAGTTCCCCTCTGTACTATGCCATATGCACATAACTAAGTAATCCAAAGGGCAAAGAAAGGAAAATTTCAACTCCATGAAGACCGAGATCAAGATGCATGCACTGACTTCCAGGAAGGGTCCAGGGAAGAAGGCACACAGAGACAGTCTGCGAGACAGAATGACAGTGACTGAAAAGGACAGAAATTCTGGCCCTGTGTTGATCAGTGCCAGAGCACTGAAGACAAACCCTCCATGCCCAAGCATACTTGTTACAAATGGCATTGTTATTTTATGTTTGTGAGGAAAGGTTACACTTAGAACATCTAGGTCTTAGCCACTCTGAGAAGCAACACTTGGCCTGCAGCCCGCTCTCCAAAACTGCCTTGCCTCTCCAAATTGGAAGTAGTTTTAGTGATGCTCCCGCCAAATGCAGGGTGGCGTATTTCATCTCCCTGGTCCAGCCTCAGCCTGTCCTATGTGCAGGGAACTGCACTATGTGTATTTCTTCTTAGATTTACAGTTTTGGTATAGGACTCGGTGGACAAAAAGAGCAAAAGTGAAGTAGATTATTTGGCAGCTGTAGTTTGTGCTGAGAGAGATTTGTAGAGTGACAAGAGGTAAACTAATGGCACTGTGAGATGTCTCTCATGACTGTGGCTCAGAAGGGCCAGGTGTATCCGTATTAATACCCTAATCCAGAGCTGTGCAGGTCTCTAGCTAAAATATATTTTCAGAACTATACATGTTATATATATATATATATATATATATATATATATATATATATATATATATATATATATAATGAGAGAGAGACAGCAAGACACTGATGTAGTCATTTTCTACAGTAGATGCGAAATGACATTCAGACAATTGATTGCTAAAACCTGGAGAGAAACTGTGCATCATGAAAAGAATTGTCGAAAGGACTAAAATCTCCAAATATTAGCTATATGCAGCTCTAACAGGACCGATCAAAAAAGGCTCGAGAAGGAACTCATCAAGGAGACTCTCCACATGGACAGGCACCACAAGTTTCGTAGACTCGCCACACACACAGGGCATCTACTAGTTCCCAGTGCAAGCCTCAGGGCAAAAACCTCTCCCTCTTCAGTGTCTTTACATCTGAATATAAGAAAAGTGACCAAGGGCCAAGGAGAGCCACAATGGTGTCAATATTGAGATGTAAATCAGAATGTGCCAAGTGTTTTGTACAAAATCACCTGTACCACAGTGATTCTGTTGTTCTCTCTCTAGCTCCCACACACACACACAAACACACACTCTCACACTTACAGACACGTACACATCCACAGAGGCACAGGCACAAAGGGAGTTATACACATGCACACTGGACAGATTCTGCAAGGCAGGGCACTGGGCTGAACCCTGCTTCGCACTTCCTGGAATCACGTGCAGCCTTTTAAGTCCATCTCTGAGCTCCCATTGTCGGGCTTACTTCAGAAGGCCCGCAGACAGGGCACGAGCCATGCTCGGATAGGCCAGTGGTCTAGGCCACGCCCAGAACACCTGCCAGCAATATCATTGGTCAGTGTAATAGGACACGCCCAGGAGTGTCAATGCCCATAGTCACTGATTGGCCAGCAACCTTGAGCACCGCCCACACGGCCCTGCATCACGCTCATTGGGGAGCCTCAGGAAGGCCCGCCCACCAGGCATTTCTGCTGGAAAGAGATGAGAATTCAAAATCCTCCTACACTGTGTTCATTGATGACAGGTTCAAAGCTGGCTTGTAGAGATTGTAAGGCAGCAGCTCTCATGCCCACAGACCCCAGACAGCCACAGCCTTCACCATATGCCGTACTATCAGACCTGACAATAATGTGTGTGTGTGTGTCTCTGTGTGTGTGTATCTGTTTGTCTGTCTGTCTGTGTCTGTGTGTGCTCAGATCTCACATATAGTAGTCTCAGAGAATGCGTGGGAAGGTAGCCATCCTCACCTTCTACTTATGTACAGAGAACCTAGCTGGTCAGGGCAATCCAGCTACCCCAGATTCTGGCTAAGCAAGAATGCACATGCAAAGGGACTCTCATGTCTAAATCTCCTGAGTTCCCTATTCAATCCCATGCCTCACTATCTATCATCCAAACACTGCCAATGGGGGAAGCTGGGGAACCCCTAAGAATTCAGGGGCATGAGCCTGTCCATCACATTTGGCAGCCTACTCAGCCTCCAGGCTCTCAGTCCACTGAGATAATCAGGATAGCAGATTATAAGTTCAGAAAGTACCCAGAAAGAGCTGTGTTTCAACATAGATGGGAATTGTGTTCGACCAAACAATAGTGGATGAACCCGGTCCCTTACACCTAACCTTTGGGTCCGGCTAAGGCAATTGATCCTGTTGCCTCACATCCCTGATCATGGTGTCATGGTGTCCACACATCACACTCATAGAGATTCCTAGAAGTAGGCATGCATGAGTGTCCCATACAAAGTCTCTCTGCTTGCAGGAAGCACAAACTCCCCGGGCCATGCTATGGACAGACAAAAGAAAGATGGATGCCTATATTGGCTGAATTCGGAGCTTCCTGTGGAGATCACAGCCCCGCACCTCAACTGAGGGCCTGGCTGCTGCTAATAAAGGCAATTGGAAACACCTATTACCACTTGGGCCCTGTGCACATACTCAGGAATCCATCCAGGAGCTAGCCGACCTCAGGCTGGCAGACCTCCTGACCCAGCATAGCTGTGCTCCTAGTTGGGCGGCCATTTTTGCCAGAGGTGAGAATATTCACTAGATACAAGAAAGAACTTCAGGTTTCAAAAGGATTTGAAAACCCCATGAGGCACTTGAAAAAGACATTTCACAGCCATCAAAACACCCTCTTTCTGAACGCTGGAAGTTTCCATTTAGCTCGGAAATCTGGACAATTGTGTGGCCATCAGTACCACAGATACTTTACATTCGGCCCAATAGAGGGAAAGCACAATGTGTGTGCAAGGGTGGTAGAGTTTCACTTCTCTTCATCAGGGCTCTCATGGAATAAGAACAAGTATGCAGTGCAGGAAATTGAGGAGGGATGCATTTAGGCTGAGTTTCAGCCACAGTGCCCTGGAGAATAGGAGTCAAGCACAGAGGGCCTGGACAGCTGCAACTGCAGATGGACATATGCCTGTTACCTGCAGCAGGAAAGCTGTCTCCTCAGTTCCCCTCTGTACCATGCCATATTCACGAGACTAAGTAATCCAAAGGGCAAAAAAAGGAAAATTTCAACACCAGGAAGACCGAGATCACGATGCCTCTACTGAATTCCAGGAAGGGTCCAGAGAAGAAGGCACACAGAGACAGACAGAGAGACAGAATGACAGTGACTGAAAATGACAGAAATTCTGACCCTGTGCTGATCAGTGCCAGAGCACTGAAGACAAAGCCTCCATGCCCATGCATACTTCTTACAAGTGGCATTGTTATTTTATGATTGTGAGGAAAGGTTACACTTAGAACATCTAGGTCTTAGCCCACTCTGAGTAGCAACACTTGGCCTGCAGTCCACTCTCCAAAACTGCCCTTGCCTCTCCAAATTAGAAGTAGTTTTAGTAATGCTCCAGCCAAATGCAGGCTGGCTTATTTCATCTCCCTGGTCCAGACTCAGACTGTCCTGTGTGCAGGGAACTGCACTATGTCTATTTCTTCTTTGATTTACAGTTTTGGTATAGGAATCGGTGGACAAAAAGAGCAAGATGGAAGTAGATGATTTGGCAGCTGTAGTTTGTGCTGAGAGAGATTTGTAGAGTGAAAAGAGGTATATGAATGGCTCTGTGAGATGTCTCTCATGACTGTGGCTCAGAAGGGCCAGGTGTATCCGAATTACTACCGTAATCCAGAACTGTGCAGGTCTCTAGCTAAAAATATTTTCAGATCTCTACATGTTACATATATATATATACATATATATATATATATATATATATATATATATATATATATATATGGAGAGAGAGACACTGATGTAGTCATTTTCTACAATTGATTCGATATGACATTCAGACAATTGATTGCTAAAACTTGGAGAGAAACTGTGCATCAGGAAAAGAATTGTCCAAAGTAATAAAATCTCAAAATCATTATCTATATGCAGTTCCAACGGGACATAGCAAAAAGGCTTGAGAAGGAACTCATCAAAGAGACTCTCCACATGGACAGGCAAAACAAGTTTCCTAGTCTGGCAACAGACACAGTAGTGTGTGTGTGGGTGTGTCTGTCTGTCTGTCTGTGACTGTGTGTGCTCAGAGCTCACCTATAATTGTCTCAGAGCATGGGTGGGAAGGTAGCCAGCCTCACCTGCAACTTATGTACAGAAAACCTAGATGGTCAGGGCAAGCCAGCTATCCCAGTTTCTAGCTAAGCAAGAATGCACATGCAAAGGGACTCTCATGGCTACCTCTCCTGAGTTCACGATTCAATCTCTTGCCTCACTATCATCCAAACACTGCCAATGGGGTTATCTGGGGCACCCCTCAGAATTCAGGGGCATAAGCCTGTGCAATCACGTTTGGCTGCCTACTCAGCCTTCAGACTCTCAGTCCACTGTTCAAGTCACCAGATTGCAAGCACAGAAAGAACCCAGAAATAGCTGTGTTTCAACATAGATGGGAACTGTGTTCGACCAAACAATAGTGGATGAACCCGGTCCATTATACCTACCCTTTGGGTCTGGCTATGGCAATTGCTTCTGTGGCCTCACATCCCAGATCATGGAGTCCTGGTGTCCACACAACACACTCATAGAGATTCCCAGAAGTAGGCATGCATGAGTGTCCCATACAAAGTCTCTCTGCTTGCAGGAAGCACAAATTCCCCGGGCCCTTGCTATGGACTGAAAAAAGAAAGATGGATGCCTTCATTGGCTGTATTTGGAGCTTCCAGTGGAGATCACAGCCGCGCACCTCACCTGAGGGCCTGGCTGCTGCTAATAAAGGCAATTGGAAACACCTGATACCACTTGGGCCCTGAGGACATACTCAGGAATCCATCCAGGAGGTAGCAGGCTGGCAGACCTCCTGACCCCGGGATAGCTGTGCTTCAAGTTGGGCGGCCCTTCTGGCCAGAGGTGAGAATATTCTGTAGATAAAAGAAAGAACTTCAGGTTTCAAAAGGATTTGAAAACCCCATGAGACACTTGGAAATGTCATTTCACAGCCATCAAAACACCCTCTTTCAGAAACCTGGCAGCTTCCGATTTGCGGGGAAAATCTCAGAATTCAAAATCCTCCTAAACTGTGTGCATTTATGACTTGTTCAAACCTGGCTTGTAGAGATTGTAAGACAGCAGCTCTCATGCACACAGACCCCAGACAGCCCCAGCCTTCACCATATGCTGTACTACCAGACCAGACAGTAAAGTGTGTGTGTGTGTGTCTGTCTGTCTGTCTGTGTCTGTGTGTGGTCAGAGCTCACCTATAGTATTCTCAGAGCATGGTTGGAAGGTAGCCAGCCTCACCTGCAACTTATGTACAGAGAACCTAGCTGGTCAGGGCAAGCCAGCTAGCCCAGATTCTGGCTAAGCAAGAATGCACATGCAAAGGGACTCTCATGACTCCCTCTCCTGAATTCCCGATTCAGTCTCATGCCTCACTATCATCCAAACACTGCCAAAGGGGTAAGCTGGGGCACCCCTCAGAATTCAAGGGCAGGAGCCTGTCCAGTCACGTTTGGCTGCCTACTCAGCCTCCAGACTCTCAGTCCACTGCTCAGGGCAGCAGATTACAAGCCAAGAATGAACCCAGAAAGAGCTGTGTTTCAACATAGATGGGAACTGTGTTTGACCAAACAATAGTGGGTGAACCCGTCCCCTTACACCTACCCTTTGGGTTAGGCTAAGGCAATTACTCCTATGGCCTCACAATCTCCGATCATTGTGTCCTGGTTTCCACACATCACACTCAGAGAGATTGCTATTTTAATTTTGTGACGAAAGGTTACACTTAGAACATCTAGATCTTAGCCCACTCTGAGAAGCAACAGTTGGCCTGCAGTCCACTCTCCAAAACTGTCCTTGTCTCTCCTAATTGGAAGTAGTTTTAGTGATGCTCCAGACAAACGCAGGCTGGCCTATTTCATCTCCCTGGTACAGCCTCAGCCTGTCCTGTGTGCAAGGAACTGCACTATGTCTATTTCTTCTTTGATTTATAGTTTTGGTATAGGACTCAGTGGAAAAAAGAGCAAGAGGGAAGTAGATGATTTGGCAGCTGCAGTTTGTGCTGAGAGAGATTTGTAGAGTGACAAGAGGTAAAAGAATGGCTCTGTGAGATGTCTCCATGACTGTGGCTCATAAATGCCAGGTGTATCCGAATTACTACCCGAATCCAGAGCTGTGCAGGTCTCTAGCTAAAATATATTTTCAGACTTCTATATGTTATATATATATATATATATATAGAGAGAGAGAGAGATAGAGGGAGAGAACAAGACACTGATCTAGTGATTTTCTACAATCGATGCAATATGACATTCAGACAATTGATTGCTAAAACCTGGAGAGTAGCTGTGCATCAGGAAAAGAATTGTCCAAAGGAGTAAAATCTCATCCAGGAGACCTGTTGGGTAGTTGCCACCTCCACCTGGCTTCTGCTTAACCATATGCCTATATAGGGACTTTACTGATCCAAAGCTTTGGTCTATTTACATAAATCACTTTTACATAAAGCACTCCAGGGCATTGGTGGTTCTATGATAGGATTCTCTCCTGCTCCACCCCCTCCTTGTCACACACTGATCCCTTCTTTGTCACACCCTGATTTTCACCAGTCACTTTTCTCTCCACCCTCTCTATATCACATCCTGTTTCCACCCTACTTGGAGAGTATAAAAACAGCTGCTCTTCTGATTAAAGACACTTGGAAATTGCTTTTCGGCTCCCAGAGTTCCAGAGTGTATCTCCTGCGGAAGTTGGTGCAGCACGAGTTCCTGATCCCTCTCCCACACAGCAGCCTAGATCAGCTCCAGTTGAGTTCCCTCCAACCCAGAGAGCACTAGCTCGGGAAGAAGTACCCTCAGGCTATCCCGGCATCTGGCGCCCGGAACAGGGACCCGTAAGCAGCAGATTTTCAAGAAGACATCTTAGATAAGTACACACCTTTTGGGTATCTGCAATATTGTGTTAAGGCACTGTGATTTTTTTATTTCTTATTGTTTTCCTGAGATCTCTCCACCATGGAAAATCTTTTCCAAATCCTGCATTCTTTTTCCAGCATACAATTTTTATATCTCTGGGATATTTTTCTTCGGGCTTCACCTTATATCCTGTTGATCATCATAGCAGCTTTTAAGGGATAGGTCAACCTCTCAAAAGGCTTAAGGACCTAGAGGTTGAGGTCCAAGAGATAAAGGAAGTAATCATAGAACTTAACCAGCACCTTAAAAACAAGAAGAAGCAAAGGCCTGTTGTGATCTTGACCCACCCTAATTCCTCTGCATCTTGCCCTGAGGCCCCTATTTTGGCATCTTGCCCTGAGGCCGCTATTTTGGCAGACACGTGTCCGAATTCTCCTTTGGACTCCACAGCCACTTCTTCGGCCACCCCCATTTTGGCAGAAACGTGTCCAGAACCTCCTGCTGCCTCCACAGCTGCTTCTTCACCCACCCCTGTTTTGATAGACACATGTCCGAATTCTCCTGTAGCCTCCAAAACCACTTCTTCGGCCACTTGTCCAGAAGCTTCCACTTCGATGACTCCTCCTACCGCTACACACTTATCAGAGCAAGTCCACACATTTCCGGTCAATGTTGCCCCCAATAGACAAAAACCTCAGGCCTGGTATCCATATTCCACCACAGACCTGAAGGAACTACGCCAGGCTATCAAAGATGACGGTGTTCATGCCCCATGGACCAGGTCCATTTTACAAGGCCTGCTTCAGAACCTTAATACCCCTCAAGATTGGAGAGATGTGACTCGTGCTAAGCTCCCAGGCCCCCTCTTCCTGCAATGGGAGGCATTCTTTCGTGACGAATGTTTACAACAATCGTGGAAAAATATTCAAAATCAGCCAGAGGGTAATTTTGATGCATTGTTTGGAACAGGCCAATTAGAAACAGGGATTCAACAGGCGGAAGCCAAGTTTCCAGCGGGGTATTTTGATCAAGTACACCTGTGTGCATTAAAAAGCATGGGAGCGATTAACACCACCCATGGGAGCAGCCTCAGCCCCCATTCTCTCCCTGCAACAAGAACCTGATGAATCCCTCGCTAAATTCATTGCCAGGTTCCAGTCGAGTTTGGAAAGGAAGATTTATAATCCTGACGCTCCTTTTCTCCTTCTGCAATCCATAGTCTGGGATGGAATGCTTCCGCATTTTTGACAGGCCTGTATCACTCTTAAAAACGAACACCCAGATACTTGGATTCTAGCTACACAGGATCTCAGATCAAGCTCTTTTCAAGGACCTATGTTACAGGCCTATGCAGCTACCTTACATAAGCAAAAAGGAGCTTGCTTTCAGTGCGGTCGCCAAGGGCATTGGCGTAACCAATGTCCAGAAAATAGACCGCGACCCCGCCTCCAGTCAGGGCGACCCCACCTCCAGTCAGGGCGACCCCACCTCCAATCAGGGTAACCCCGCCTCCAGACAGGGAATCAGAGACCACTAATGCCTTGTCCCAGATGCCAGAAAGGATTTCACTGGAGGAGAGATTGTTGGTCAAGGTTCCATAGGAACGGCACACCTCTGCCAAATGTAAACAGGGATTTAAACTAGGTATGGGGCTTCCCTTAGCCCCACCCCCAAGAGGGAAGGAAGCAGGTCGCCTGCTTGGTTCTGTGCCCCTCTTCCACAAACAGAAGCCCAGCTTGGGAACCAATCCATCGCTACACCCACCACGCCAAGTAACAATAACAGAGGGTGAGCAGAAGGAGGAACCCGTGGTATGTGGGAACTTCCAGCATAGAAATAACCGGCTGGAGCAAGAGAACAGCTCGAATTCAGAGCCTGAGATTTTATGGACCACCCCTGTTTTAGAAAGGGGTAACCAAACTATGACAGTAAAGATTGGTAATATTCCTTTTAAGTGTTTGATTGACACGGGAGCAGATAAGACAATATTAAGACAAGCAGAGGTTCCCCAGAGTTGGGAACTCCTCCCAGGACCACGCTTACATGGTGTTGGAGGATTGACTCAGGCATTCCGCACACGAGATTCCCTTGTGTGGGAAGATCCAGAAGGGACTACCGGACGCTTTCAGCCTTTAATAGCTGATATAAGCACCAATTTATTGGGAAGAGACTTGCTGGAATCTTTAGATGTAGTGATATCCTCAGACACCTCTGCAGGACACCACACTCACTCCTGTGAGACTGCTAGACCCAACCAGAACCCCCAATACTAACTGCCACTGTTCGTAACAGAACTCCCCGCTTAGATTGGCTTTCTAATGAGCCTGTCTGGGTGGAGCAATGACCTTTGCCTAGGGAGAAGCTAGAAATTTTAAAAAAACTCGTCCAAGAGCAGTTATCGTTGGGACACATTCTTCATTCTCGGAGCCCATGGAATACTCCAGTCTTTGTAATTAAAAAGCGCTCAGGAAAATGGCGCCTCCTCCAAGATCTTCCTGCAGTTAATAAAACCATGCAGGTTTGGGGCTCCCCCCAAAGGGGTTTGCCTCTTGCTTCCGCAATTCCCACAGGAATTCCAATCATAGCTATTGATATACAGGATTGCTTTTTCTCTATTCCCTTACACCCACAAGATTGTAAACGTTTTGCTTTCTCTGTTCCTTCTATTAATAATGCCAGCCCTGCCGATAGATTTGAATGGGTGGTACTGCCCCAGGGCAAGGCTAATAGTCCTACTATTTGTCAAGAGGTTGTTAAATCTGCCCTTTTTCCATATATTCATAAGGGCATTAAGGTTTTTCATTATATGGATGACGTGTTAATATGGGAAGAATTAGATACAGATCTCTCCGCCCTACGTGATTTTCTAATCCCTGCCTTAAAGAGAAGTGGACTTAATGTAGCTCCTGAGAAGATACAGCTAATCCCTCCAATATCTTTCTTAGGCTCAGAGATTTCCCTAACGCAGATTCGTCCTTTAAAACCTTGTGTTACTTTTCCTTCTAATCTCACTCTTGCTTCTTTACAAAGTTTTCTTGGAAATTTGAATTGGCTTAGGCAGTATCTTTATCTGCCTACAAGCTGCCTGCAACCACTGTTCGATCTGTTAAAAGGAAACAAACAGCCCTCCTCAAAGCGTATGTTAACCCCCGAAGCATCCTTGGCTCTGGAAAAAGTTAACCAGGCTCTCCAGGACATGCACCTCGTTCGGTTCTCCCCCTCCTCTCCAGTAAATCTTCTAATCTTTAACTCCACCCCCACGGTAGTGGGGGCATTGTGGCAGAAACATGGCGTTCTCGAATGGCTTCATACGCCAGTAGGTGGAGCTTCAAGACTCCTTACCGAGATTGATGCCTTAGCATTTATGGTTAGCTAAGGAAGAAACAGATCGGTTCAGGTCTTAGGAAGGGAACCAGATTCAATCATTCTTCCCTTTACTCTCACTGATACAGAATGGCTCATACGCCACCATTCTCGTTTTGCCATAAGTTTAATGGGTTTTCCAGGACAATTAGATAATCATTTACCCTCTAATAATTTGATAGCTTCTTTACCTCTGTTGCCTCTACTAGTACCTAAACTTTTCTCTCGAGATCCCATCCCCTCTGCTCCTACAGTGTTCACTGATGGTGGAAAAAAGGGAGCTGCTGCCCTTATATATTATCCAGACCAGCAATACCCCAAACCTCTCTTTACTGAACTTCCTGATAATTCCCCTCAGTACAAAGAACTTTGTGCTGTTTTCCTTGCATTAAAAGCTGTACCAGAATCCTTCAACCTTTTTTCTGACAGTGTGTATACTGTTAACTTACTTCCATGGCTTGCTCGATCTTATGTAAGAATTGATGACAACCCACTTTCTCCTCTTTTAATTCAAATTGCCTCTATGCTCTGTTCTCGAACCCATCCACTGTATGTTCAGCACCTACGTTCCCACAGCCCTCTTCCTGGTCCCCTGTCCGAAGGGAATGCTGCAGCTGACCGCCTTGCCTCCACAGAAATTCTCCTAGCCTCTGTCTCTAATCCTGCTGACTTTCATTCCCTAACCCATGTTAATCTTAAAGGTCTTCGAGCTCGATTTCCTGATATTCCTCTGCCACAGTTAAAACGTATTCTTGCTACATGTTCCTCCTGTGCAGGTCTAATCAAAACACCTGCTATTCAGACTCTGGGGGTTAATCCTCGAGGTTTAAAAGCCAACGCTCTTTGGCAAATTGATGTTACCCACATACCTAACTTTGGCAAAAAAATATGTGTTTGTCTCAATTGATACCTTCTCTAAGTTTATGTGGGCTACAGCTCAGACTGGAGAAAACTCAAAAAAGACCGAGTTCATGATGCATGCACTGACTTCCCCTAAGGGTCCAGGGAAGAAGGCACACAGAGACAGTCAGAGAGACAGAATGACAGTGACTGAAAAGGAGAAATTCTGTCCCTGTGTTGATCAGTGCCAGAGCACTGAAGACAAACCCTCCATTCCCATGCATACTTCTTACAAGTGGCATTATTTCATGTTTGTGAGGAAAGTTTACTCTTAGAACATCTAGATCTTAGCCCACACTGAGAAGCAACACTTGGCCTGCAGCCCACTCTCCAAAACTGCCCTTGCCTCTCAAAATAGGAAGTAGTTTGAGTGATGCTCCAGCCAAATGCAGGCTGGTGTATTTCATCTCCCTGGTCCTGCCTCAGCCTGTCCTGTGTGCAGGGAACTACACTATGTCTATTTCTTCTTTGATATAAAGTTTTGGGATAGGTCTCAGTGGACAGAAAGAGCGATAGTGAAATAGATGATTTGGAACCTATAGTTTGTGCTGAGAGAGATTTGTAGAGTGACAAGAGGTAAACGAATGGCTCTGTGAGATGAATCTCATGAATGTGGCTCAGAAGGGCCAGGTGTATCCACATTACTACAATAATCCAGAGCTTTGCAGGTCTCTAGGTAAAAATATTTTCAGATCTCTACATAATATATATATATATATATATATATATATATATATATATATATAGAGAGAGAGAGAGAGAGAGAGAGAGAGAGACAGACAGAAAGAGATGGTTGGGCGGAGAAAGCAAGACACTGATGTAGTCATTTACTACAATGGATGTGATATGACATTCAGACAATTGATTGCTATAACCTGGAGCGAAACTGTGCATAATGAAAACAATTGTCCAATGGAGTATAATCTCCAAATCATTAGCTATATGCAGCTCCAACGGGACATAGCGAAAAAGGCTAGAGAAGGATCTCATCCAGTAGACTCTCCACATGGACAGGCACCGCAGGTTTCCTAGTCTGGCAACACACACAGGGCAGCTGCTAGTCCCCAGTGCAAGCCTCAGGGCAAAAACCTCTCCGATTTCCGTTTCTTTACATCTGAAAATAAGAAAACTGAACAAGGGCCAAGGAGAGCTACAATGGTGTCAATATTGAGCTGTAAATCAGAATGTGCCAAGTGTTTTGCACAAAATCACCTGTGCCACAGTGATTCTGTTGTTCTCTCTCTCTCTTCCTCCCTCCCACACACACACACACAAACACACACTCTCACTGTTACACACATGCACATATCCACAGAGGCACAGTCACAAACGGAGTTATCCACATGCACACTGTACAGCTTCTGCTAGGCAGGGCATTGGGCTGAATCCTCTTCTCACTTCTTGGAAGCACGACCAGCCTTTTAAGGCCAGCTCTGAACTCCCATTGTCAGGCTTACTTCAGAAGTCCTGCAGACAGGGCACCAGCCATGCTCTGATAAGCCAGAGAACAGGTCATGCCCAGAACCCCTGCCAGCAATATAATTGGTCAGTGTGCTAGGAAACGCCCAGTAGTGTCAAGGCCCCTAGTCAGTGATTGGCCAGCAACCTTGAGCACCGTCCACACGGCACTGCAACATGCACATTGGGCAGCCTCTGGAAGGCACCCCATGAGCCACTTCTGCTGGAAAAGATGAGAATTCAAAAACCTCCTACACTGTGGTCATTGATGACAGGTTCAAACCTGGCTTGTAGAGATTGTAAGGCAGCATCTCTCATGCCCACAGACCCAAGACAGCCCCAGCCTTTACGATATGCTGTACTATCAGACCTGACAGTAATCTGTGTGTGTGTCTGTCTGTCTGTCTGTCTGTGTCTGTGTGTGCTCAGAGCTTACATATAGAAGTCTCTGAGCATGGGTGGGAAGGTAGCCAGCCTCACCTGCAACTTATGTACAGTGAACCAAGCTGGTCAGTGTTAGCCAGCTAGCCCATATTCTGGCTAAGCAAGAATGCACATGCAAAGGGACTCTCATGTCTCCCTCACCTGAGTTCCTGATTCAATCTCATGCCTCACTATCATCCAATCACTGCCAATGGGGGAAGCTCGGGCACCCCTCAGAATTCAGGGGCAGGAGCCTGTCCAGTCATGTTTGGATGCCTACTCAGCCTCCAGAACCTCAGTCCACTGCTCAGGGCAGCAGATTACAAGCCCAGAATGAACCCAGAAAGAGCTGTGTTTCAACATAGATGGGAACTGTGTTTGACCAAACAATAGTGGATGAACCCGGCCCCTTACACCTACACATTGGGTCCGGCTAAGGCAATTGCTCCTGTGGCCTCACAATCCCTGATCATGGTGTCTTAGTGTCCACACATCACACTCAGAGAGATTCCCAGAAGTAGGCATGCATGAGTGTCCCATACAAAGTCGCTCTGCTTGCAGGAAGCACAAAATCCCCTGGCACTTGCTATAGAGACACAAATGGAAGATGGATATCTACATTGGCTGAATTATGAGCTTCCAGTGGAGATCACAGCCACGCCCCTCACCAGAGGGCCTGGCTGCTTTTAATAAAGGCAATTGGAAACACCTGTTACCACTTGGGGCCTGAGGACATACTCAGGAAACCCTCCAGGAGCTAGAAGGCTGGCAGACCTCCTGACCCAGGGATAGCTGTGCTCCTACTTGGGAGGGCCTTCTGGCCAGAGGTGAGAATATTCCCTAGATACAAGAAAGAACTTCAGGTTTCAAAAGGATTTGAAACCCTAGGAGGCACTTGGAAAAGTCATTTCACAGCCCTCAAAACACCCTCTTTCTGAACCCTGGTAGCTTCCGTTTTGCGTGGAAAATCTGGACACTGGTGTGGCCATCAGTACCACATATCCTTTACATTCGGACCAATAGAGGGAAAGCACAATGTGTGTGTCAGGGTGGTAGAGTTTCACTTCTCTTGAACTGGGCTCACATGAATTAAGGACAAGGATGCTCAGCAAGAAATTGAGGAGAGCTGCATTTAGGCTGATTGTCAGCCACAGGTCCCTGCAGAATGGGAGTCAATCACAGGGGACCTGGACAGATGCAGCTGGAGATGGACATATGCCTGTTACCTGCCACAGGAATGCTGTCTCCTCAATTCCCCTCTGTTCTACGTCATATTCTTTAGATTAAGTAATCCAAAGGGCAAAGAAAGGAAAATTTCAACACCAGAAAGATGGTGTTCATGATGCATGCACTGACTTCCACGAAGGGTCCAGGGAAGAAGGCATATAGAGACAGTCAGAGAGACAGAATGACAGTGACTGAAAAGGACAAATACTGACCCTTTGTTGATCAGTGCCAGAGCACTGAAGACAAAGCCTCCATGCCCATGCATACTTCTTACAAGTGGCATTGTTATTTTATGATTGTGAGGAAAGGTTACACTTAGAACATCTAGGTCTTAGCCCACTCTGAGTAGCAACACTTGGCCTGCAGTCCACTCTCCAAAACTGCCCTTGCCTCTCCAAATTAGAAGTAGTTTTAGTAATGCTCCAGCCAAATGCAGGCTGGCTTATTTCATCTCCCTGGTCCAGACTCAGACTGTCCTGTGTGCAGGGAACTGCACTATGTCTATTTCTTCTTTGATTTACAGTTTTGGTATAGGAATCGGTGGACAAAAAGAGCAAGATGGAAGTAGATGATTTGGCAGCTGTAGTTTGTGCTGAGAGAGATTTGTAGAGTGAAAAGAGGTATATGAATGGCTCTGTGAGATGTCTCTCATGACTGTGGCTCAGAAGGGCCAGGTGTATCCGAATTACTACCGTAATCCAGAACTGTGCAGGTCTCTAGCTAAAAATATTTTCAGATCTCTACATGTTACATATATATATATACATATATATATATATATATATATATATATATATATATATATGGAGAGAGAGACACTGATGTAGTCATTTTCTACAATTGATTCGATATGACATTCAGACAATTGATTGCTAAAACTTGGAGAGAAACTGTGCATCAGGAAAAGAATTGTCCAAAGTAATAAAATCTCAAAATCATTATCTATATGCAGTTCCAACGGGACATAGCAAAAAGGCTTGAGAAGGAACTCATCAAGGAGACTCTCCACATGGACAGGCAAAACAAGTTTCCTAGTCTGGCAACAGACACAGTAGTGTGTGTGTGGGTGTGTCTGTCTGTCTGTGACTGTGTGTGCTCAGAGCTCACCTATAATTGTCTCAGAGCATGGGTGGGAAGGTAGCCAGCCTCACCTGCAACTTATGTACAGAAAACCTAGATGGTCAGGGCAAGCCAGCTAGCCCAGTTTCTAGCTAAGCAAGAATGCACATGCAAAGGGACTCTCATGGCTACCTCTCCTGAGTTCACGATTCAATCTCTTGCCTCACTATCATCCAAACACTGCCAATGGGGTTATCTGGGGCACCCCTCAGAATTCAGGGGCATAAGCCTGTGCAATCACGTTTGGCTGCCTACTCAGCCTTCAGACTCTCAGTCCACTGTTCAAGTCACCAGATTGCAAGCACAGAAAGAACCCAGAAATAGCTGTGTTTCAACATAGATGGGAACTGTGTTCGACCAAACAATAGTGGATGAACCCGGTCCATTATACCTACCCTTTGGGTCTGGCTATGGCAATTGCTTCTGTGGCCTCACATCCCAGATCATGGAGTCCTGGTGTCCACACAACACACTCATAGAGATTCCCAGAAGTAGGCATGCATGAGTGTCCCATACAAAGTCTCTCTGCTTGCAGGAAGCACAAATTCCCCGGGCCCTTGCTATGGACTGAAAAAAGAAAGATGGATGCCTTCATTGGCTGTATTTGGAGCTTCCAGTGGAGATCACAGCCGCACACCTCACCTGAGGGCCTGGCTGCTGCTAATAAAGGCAATTGGAAACACCTGATACCACTTGGGCCCTGAGGACATACTCAGGAATCCATCCAGGAGGTAGCAGGCTGGCAGACCTCCTGACCCCGGGATAGCTGTGCTTCAAGTTGGGCGGCCCTTCTGGCCAGAGGTGAGAATATTCTGTAGATAAAAGAAAGAACTTCAGGTTTCAAAAGGATTTGAAAACCCCATGAGACACTTGGAAATGTCATTTCACAGCCATCAAAACACCCTCTTTCAGAAACCTGGAAGCTTCCGATTTGCGGGGAAAATCTCAGAATTCAAAATCCTCCTAAACTGTGTGCATTTATGACTTGTTCAAACCTGGCTTGTAGAGATTGTAAGACAGCAGCTCTCATGCACACAGACCCCAGACAGCCCCAGCCTTCACCATATGCTGTACTACCAGACCAGACAGTAAAGTGTGTGTGTGTGTGTCTGTCTGTCTGTCTGTGTCTGTGTGTGGTCAGAGCTCACCTATAGTATTCTCAGAGCATGGTTGGAAGGTAGCCAGCCTCACCTGCAACTTATGTACAGAGAACCTAGCTGGTCAGGGCAAGCCAGCTAGCCCAGATTCTGGCTAAGCAAGAATGCACATGCAAAGGGACTCTCATGACTCCCTCTCCTGAATTCCCGATTCAGTCTCATGCCTCACTATCATCCAAACACTGCCAAAGGGGTAAGCTGGGGCACCCCTCAGAATTCAAGGGCAGGAGCCTGTCCAGTCACGTTTGGCTGCCTACTCAGCCTCCAGACTCTCAGTCCACTGCTCAGGGCAGCAGATTACAAGCCAAGAATGAACCCAGAAAGAGCTGTGTTTCAACATAGATGGGAACTGTGTTTGACCAAACAATAGTGGGTGAACCCGTCCCCTTACACCTACCCTTTGGGTTAGGCTAAGGCAATTACTCCTATGGCCTCACAATCTCCGATCATTGTGTCCTGGTTTCCACACATCACACTCAGAGAGATTGCTATTTTAATTTTGTGACGAAAGGTTACACTTAGAACATCTAGATCTTAGCCCACTCTGAGAAGCAACAGTTGGCCTGCAGTCCACTCTCCAAAACTGTCCTTGTCTCTCCTAATTGGAAGTAGTTTTAGTGATGCTCCAGACAAACGCAGGCTGGCCTATTTCATCTCCCTGGTACAGCCTCAGCCTGTCCTGTGTGCAAGGAACTGCACTATGTCTATTTCTTCTTTGATTTATAGTTTTGGTATAGGACTCAGTGGAAAAAAGAGCAAGAGGGAAGTAGATGATTTGGCAGCTGCAGTTTGTGCTGAGAGAGATTTGTAGAGTGACAAGAGGTAAAAGAATGGCTCTGTGAGATGTCTCCATGACTGTGGCTCATAAATGCCAGGTGTATCCGAATTACTACCCGAATCCAGAGCTGTGCAGGTCTCTAGCTAAAATATATTTTCAGACTTCTATATGTTATATATATATATATAGAGAGAGAGAGAGAGAGAGATAGAGGGAGAGAACAAGACACTGATCTAGTGATTTTCTACAATCGATGCAATATGACATTCAGACAATTGATTGCTAAAACCTGGAGAGTAGCTGTGCATCAGGAAAAGAATTGTCCAAAGGAGTAAAATCTCATCCAGGAGACCTGTTGGGTAGTTGCCACCTCCACCTGGCTTCTGCTTAACCATATGCCTATATAGGGACTTTACTGATCCAAAGCTTTGGTCTATTTACATAAATCACTTTTACATAAAGCACTCCAGGGCATTGGTGGTTCTATGATAGGATTCTCTCCTGCTCCACCCCCTCCTTGTCACACACTGATCCCTTCTTTGTCACACCCTGATTTTCACCAGTCACTTTTCTCTCCACCCTCTCTATATCACATCCTGTTTCCACCCTACTTGGAGAGTATAAAAACAGCTGCTCTTCTGATTAAAGACACTTGGAAATTGCTTTTCGGCTCCCAGAGTTCCAGAGTGTATCTCCTGCGGAAGTTGGTGCAGCACGAGTTCCTGATCCCTCTCCCACACAGCAGCCTAGATCAGCTCCAGTTGAGTTCCCTCCAACCCAGAGAGCACTAGCTCGGGAAGAAGTACCCTCAGGCTATCCCGGCATCTGGCGCCCGGAACAGGGACCCGTAAGCAGCAGATTTTCAAGAAGACATCTTAGATAAGTACACACCTTTTGGGTATCTGCAATATTGTGTTAAGGCACTGTGATTTTTTTATTTCTTATTGTTTTCCTGAGATCTCTCCACCATGGAAAATCTTTTCCAAATCCTGCATTCTTTTTCCAGCATACAATTTTTATATCTCTGGGATATTTTTCTTCGGGCTTCACCTTATATCCTGTTGATCATCATAGCAGCTTTTAAGGGATAGGTCAACCTCTCAAAAGGCTTAAGGACCTAGAGGTTGAGGTCCAAGAGATAAAGGAAGTAATCATAGAACTTAACCAGCACCTTAAAAACAAGAAGAAGCAAAGGCCTGTTGTGATCTTGACCCACCCTAATTCCTCTGCATCTTGCCCTGAGGCCCCTATTTTGGCATCTTGCCCTGAGGCCGCTATTTTGGCAGACACGTGTCCGAATTCTCCTTTGGACTCCACAGCCACTTCTTCGGCCACCCCCATTTTGGCAGAAACGTGTCCAGAACCTCCTGCTGCCTCCACAGCTGCTTCTTCACCCACCCCTGTTTTGATAGACACATGTCCGAATTCTCCTGTAGCCTCCAAAACCACTTCTTCGGCCACTTGTCCAGAAGCTTCCACTTCGATGACTCCTCCTACCGCTACACACTTATCAGAGCAAGTCCACACATTTCCGGTCAATGTTGCCCCCAATAGACAAAAACCTCAGGCCTGGTATCCATATTCCACCACAGACCTGAAGGAACTACGCCAGGCTATCAAAGATGACGGTGTTCATGCCCCATGGACCAGGTCCATTTTACAAGGCCTGCTTCAGAACCTTAATACCCCTCAAGATTGGAGAGATGTGACTCGTGCTAAGCTCCCAGGCCCCCTCTTCCTGCAATGGGAGGCATTCTTTCGTGACGAATGTTTACAACAATCGTGGAAAAATATTCAAAATCAGCCAGAGGGTAATTTTGATGCATTGTTTGGAACAGGCCAATTAGAAACAGGGATTCAACAGGCGGAAGCCAAGTTTCCAGCGGGGTATTTTGATCAAGTACACCTGTGTGCATTAAAAAGCATGGGAGCGATTAACACCACCCATGGGAGCAGCCTCAGCCCCCATTCTCTCCCTGCAACAAGAACCTGATGAATCCCTCGCTAAATTCATTGCCAGGTTCCAGTCGAGTTTGGAAAGGAAGATTTATAATCCTGACGCTCCTTTTCTCCTTCTGCAATCCATAGTCTGGGATGGAATGCTTCCGCATTTTTGACAGGCCTGTATCACTCTTAAAAACGAACACCCAGATACTTGGATTCTAGCTACACAGGATCTCAGATCAAGCTCTTTTCAAGGACCTATGTTACAGGCCTATGCAGCTACCTTACATAAGCAAAAAGGAGCTTGCTTTCAGTGCGGTCGCCAAGGGCATTGGCGTAACCAATGTCCAGAAAATAGACCGCGACCCCGCCTCCAGTCAGGGCGACCCCACCTCCAGTCAGGGCGACCCCACCTCCAATCAGGGTAACCCCGCCTCCAGACAGGGAATCAGAGACCACTAATGCCTTGTCCCAGATGCCAGAAAGGATTTCACTGGAGGAGAGATTGTTGGTCAAGGTTCCATAGGAACGGCACACCTCTGCCAAATGTAAACAGGGATTTAAACTAGGTATGGGGCTTCCCTTAGCCCCACCCCCAAGAGGGAAGGAAGCAGGTCGCCTGCTTGGTTCTGTGCCCCTCTTCCACAAACAGAAGCCCAGCTTGGGAACCAATCCATCGCTACACCCACCACGCCAAGTAACAATAACAGAGGGTGAGCAGAAGGAGGAACCCGTGGTATGTGGGAACTTCCAGCATAGAAATAACCGGCTGGAGCAAGAGAACAGCTCGAATTCAGAGCCTGAGATTTTATGGACCACCCCTGTTTTAGAAAGGGGTAACCAAACTATGACAGTAAAGATTGGTAATATTCCTTTTAAGTGTTTGATTGACACGGGAGCAGATAAGACAATATTAAGACAAGCAGAGGTTCCCCAGAGTTGGGAACTCCTCCCAGGACCACGCTTACATGGTGTTGGAGGATTGACTCAGGCATTCCGCACACGAGATTCCCTTGTGTGGGAAGATCCAGAAGGGACTACCGGACGCTTTCAGCCTTTAATAGCTGATATAAGCACCAATTTATTGGGAAGAGACTTGCTGGAATCTTTAGATGTAGTGATATCCTCAGACACCTCTGCAGGACACCACACTCACTCCTGTGAGACTGCTAGACCCAACCAGAACCCCCAATACTAACTGCCACTGTTCGTAACAGAACTCCCCGCTTAGATTGGCTTTCTAATGAGCCTGTCTGGGTGGAGCAATGACCTTTGCCTAGGGAGAAGCTAGAAATTTTAAAAAAACTCGTCCAAGAGCAGTTATCGTTGGGACACATTCTTCATTCTCGGAGCCCATGGAATACTCCAGTCTTTGTAATTAAAAAGCGCTCAGGAAAATGGCGCCTCCTCCAAGATCTTCCTGCAGTTAATAAAACCATGCAGGTTTGGGGCTCCCCCCAAAGGGGTTTGCCTCTTGCTTCCGCAATTCCCACAGGAATTCCAATCATAGCTATTGATATACAGGATTGCTTTTTCTCTATTCCCTTACACCCACAAGATTGTAAACGTTTTGCTTTCTCTGTTCCTTCTATTAATAATGCCAGCCCTGCCGATAGATTTGAATGGGTGGTACTGCCCCAGGGCAAGGCTAATAGTCCTACTATTTGTCAAGAGGTTGTTAAATCTGCCCTTTTTCCATATATTCATAAGGGCATTAAGGTTTTTCATTATATGGATGACGTGTTAATATGGGAAGAATTAGATACAGATCTCTCCGCCCTACGTGATTTTCTAATCCCTGCCTTAAAGAGAAGTGGACTTAATGTAGCTCCTGAGAAGATACAGCTAATCCCTCCAATATCTTTCTTAGGCTCAGAGATTTCCCTAACGCAGATTCGTCCTTTAAAACCTTGTGTTACTTTTCCTTCTAATCTCACTCTTGCTTCTTTACAAAGTTTTCTTGGAAATTTGAATTGGCTTAGGCAGTATCTTTATCTGCCTACAAGCTGCCTGCAACCACTGTTCGATCTGTTAAAAGGAAACAAACAGCCCTCCTCAAAGCGTATGTTAACCCCCGAAGCATCCTTGGCTCTGGAAAAAGTTAACCAGGCTCTCCAGGACATGCACCTCGTTCGGTTCTCCCCCTCCTCTCCAGTAAATCTTCTAATCTTTAACTCCACCCCCACGGTAGTGGGGGCATTGTGGCAGAAACATGGCGTTCTCGAATGGCTTCATACGCCAGTAGGTGGAGCTTCAAGACTCCTTACCGAGATTGATGCCTTAGCATTTATGGTTAGCTAAGGAAGAAACAGATCGGTTCAGGTCTTAGGAAGGGAACCAGATTCAATCATTCTTCCCTTTACTCTCACTGATACAGAATGGCTCATACGCCACCATTCTCGTTTTGCCATAAGTTTAATGGGTTTTCCAGGACAATTAGATAATCATTTACCCTCTAATAATTTGATAGCTTCTTTACCTCTGTTGCCTCTACTAGTACCTAAACTTTTCTCTCGAGATCCCATCCCCTCTGCTCCTACAGTGTTCACTGATGGTGGAAAAAAGGGAGCTGCTGCCCTTATATATTATCCAGACCAGCAATACCCCAAACCTCTCTTTACTGAACTTCCTGATAATTCCCCTCAGTACAAAGAACTTTGTGCTGTTTTCCTTGCATTAAAAGCTGTACCAGAATCCTTCAACCTTTTTTCTGACAGTGTGTATACTGTTAACTTACTTCCATGGCTTGCTGGATCTTATGTAAGAATTGATGACAACCCACTTTCTCCTCTTTTAATTCAAATTGCCTCTATGCTCTGTTCTCGAACCCATCCACTGTATGTTCAGCACCTACGTTCCCACAGCCCTCTTCCTGGTCCCCTGTCCGAAGGGAATGCTGCAGCTGACCGCCTTGCCTCCACAGAAATTCTCCTAGCCTCTGTCTCTAATCCTGCTGACTTTCATTCCCTAACCCATGTTAATCTTAAAGGTCTTCGAGCTCGATTTCCTGATATTCCTCTGCCACAGTTAAAACGTATTCTTGCTACATGTTCCTCCTGTGCAGGTCTAATCAAAACACCTGCTATTCAGACTCTGGGGGTTAATCCTCGAGGTTTAAAAGCCAACGCTCTTTGGCAAATTGATGTTACCCACATACCTAACTTTGGCAAAAAAATATGTGTTTGTCTCAATTGATACCTTCTCTAAGTTTATGTGGGCTACAGCTCAGACTGGAGAAAACTCAAAAAAGACCGAGTTCATGATGCATGCACTGACTTCCCCTAAGGGTCCAGGGAAGAAGGCACACAGAGACAGTCAGAGAGACAGAATGACAGTGACTGAAAAGGAGAAATTCTGTCCCTGTGTTGATCAGTGCCAGAGCACTGAAGACAAACCCTCCATTCCCATGCATACTTCTTACAAGTGGCATTATTTCATTCATGTTTGTGAGGAAAGTTTACTCTTAGAACATCTAGATCTTAGCCCACACTGAGAAGCAACACTTGGCCTGCAGCCCACTCTCCAAAACTGCCCTTGCCTCTCAAAATAGGAAGTAGTTTGAGTGATGCTCCAGCCAAATGCAGGCTGGTGTATTTCATCTCCCTGGTCCTGCCTCAGCCTGTCCTGTGTGCAGGGAACTACACTATGTCTATTTCTTCTTTGATATAAAGTTTTGGGATAGGTCTCAGTGGACAGAAAGAGCGATAGTGAAATAGATGATTTGGAACCTATAGTTTGTGCTGAGAGAGATTTGTAGAGTGACAAGAGGTAAACGAATGGCTCTGTGAGATGAATCTCATGAATGTGGCTCAGAAGGGCCAGGTGTATCCACATTACTACAATAATCCAGAGCTTTGCAGGTCTCTAGGTAAAAATATTTTCAGATCTCTACATAATATATATATATATATATATATATATATATATATATATATATATAGAGAGAGAGAGAGAGAGAGAGAGAGAGAGAGACAGACAGAAAGAGATGGTTGGGCGGAGAAAGCAAGACACTGATGTAGTCATTTACTACAATGGATGTGATATGACATTCAGACAATTGATTGCTATAACCTGGAGCGAAACTGTGCATAATGAAAACAATTGTCCAATGGAGTATAATCTCCAAATCATTAGCTATATGCAGCTCCAACGGGACATAGCGAAAAAGGCTAGAGAAGGATCTCATCCAGTAGACTCTCCACATGGACAGGCACCGCAGGTTTCCTAGTCTGGCAACACACACAGGGCAGCTGCTAGTCCCCAGTGCAAGCCTCAGGGCAAAAACCTCTCCGATTTCCGTTTCTTTACATCTGAAAATAAGAAAACTGAACAAGGGCCAAGGAGAGCTACAATGGTGTCAATATTGAGCTGTAAATCAGAATGTGCCAAGTGTTTTGCACAAAATCACCTGTGCCACAGTGATTCTGTTGTTCTCTCTCTCTCTTCCTCCCTCCCACACACACACACACAAACACACACTCTCACTGTTACACACATGCACATATCCACAGAGGCACAGTCACAAACGGAGTTATCCACATGCACACTGTACAGCTTCTGCTAGGCAGGGCATTGGGCTGAATCCTCTTCTCACTTCTTGGAAGCACGACCAGCCTTTTAAGGCCAGCTCTGAACTCCCATTGTCAGGCTTACTTCAGAAGTCCTGCAGACAGGGCACCAGCCATGCTCTGATAAGCCAGAGAACAGGTCATGCCCAGAACCCCTGCCAGCAATATAATTGGTCAGTGTGCTAGGAAACGCCCAGTAGTGTCAAGGCCCCTAGTCAGTGATTGGCCAGCAACCTTGAGCACCGTCCACACGGCACTGCAACATGCACATTGGGCAGCCTCTGGAAGGCACCCCATGAGCCACTTCTGCTGGAAAAGATGAGAATTCAAAAACCTCCTACACTGTGGTCATTGATGACAGGTTCAAACCTGGCTTGTAGAGATTGTAAGGCAGCATCTCTCATGCCCACAGACCCAAGACAGCCCCAGCCTTTACGATATGCTGTACTATCAGACCTGACAGTAATCTGTGTGTGTGTCTGTCTGTCTGTCTGTCTGTGTCTGTGTGTGCTCAGAGCTTACATATAGAAGTCTCTGAGCATGGGTGGGAAGGTAGCCAGCCTCACCTGCAACTTATGTACAGTGAACCAAGCTGGTCAGTGTTAGCCAGCTAGCCCATATTCTGGCTAAGCAAGAATGCACATGCAAAGGGACTCTCATGTCTCCCTCACCTGAGTTCCTGATTCAATCTCATGCCTCACTATCATCCAATCACTGCCAATGGGGGAAGCTCGGGCACCCCTCAGAATTCAGGGGCAGGAGCCTGTCCAGTCATGTTTGGATGCCTACTCAGCCTCCAGAACCTCAGTCCACTGCTCAGGGCAGCAGATTACAAGCCCAGAATGAACCCAGAAAGAGCTGTGTTTCAACATAGATGGGAACTGTGTTTGACCAAACAATAGTGGATGAACCCGGCCCCTTACACCTACACATTGGGTCCGGCTAAGGCAATTGCTCCTGTGGCCTCACAATCCCTGATCATGGTGTCTTAGTGTCCACACATCACACTCAGAGAGATTCCCAGAAGTAGGCATGCATGAGTGTCCCATACAAAGTCGCTCTGCTTGCAGGAAGCACAAAATCCCCTGGCACTTGCTATAGAGACACAAATGGAAGATGGATATCTACATTGGCTGAATTATGAGCTTCCAGTGGAGATCACAGCCACGCCCCTCACCAGAGGGCCTGGCTGCTTTTAATAAAGGCAATTGGAAACACCTGTTACCACTTGGGGCCTGAGGACATACTCAGGAAACCCTCCAGGAGCTAGAAGGCTGGCAGACCTCCTGACCCAGGGATAGCTGTGCTCCTACTTGGGAGGGCCTTCTGGCCAGAGGTGAGAATATTCCCTAGATACAAGAAAGAACTTCAGGTTTCAAAAGGATTTGAAACCCTAGGAGGCACTTGGAAAAGTCATTTCACAGCCCTCAAAACACCCTCTTTCTGAACCCTGGTAGCTTCCGTTTTGCGTGGAAAATCTGGACACTGGTGTGGCCATCAGTACCACATATCCTTTACATTCGGACCAATAGAGGGAAAGCACAATGTGTGTGTCAGGGTGGTAGAGTTTCACTTCTCTTGAACTGGGCTCACATGAATTAAGGACAAGGATGCTCAGCAAGAAATTGAGGAGAGCTGCATTTAGGCTGATTGTCAGCCACAGGTCCCTGCAGAATGGGAGTCAATCACAGGGGACCTGGACAGATGCAGCTGGAGATGGACATATGCCTGTTACCTGCCACAGGAATGCTGTCTCCTCAATTCCCCTCTGTTCTACGTCATATTCTTTAGATTAAGTAATCCAAAGGGCAAAGAAAGGAAAATTTCAACACCAGAAAGATGGTGTTCATGATGCATGCACTGACTTCCACGAAGGGTCCAGGGAAGAAGGCATATAGAGACAGTCAGAGAGACAGAATGACAGTGACTGAAAAGGACAAATACTGACCCTTTGTTGATCAGTGCCAGAGCACTGAAGACAAAGCCTCCATGCCCATGCATACTTCTTACAAGTGGCATTGTTATTTTATGATTGTGAGGAAAGGTTACACTTAGAACATCTAGGTCTTAGCCCACTCTGAGTAGCAACACTTGGCCTGCAGTCCACTCTCCAAAACTGCCCTTGCCTCTCCAAATTAGAAGTAGTTTTAGTAATGCTCCAGCCAAATGCAGGCTGGCTTATTTCATCTCCCTGGTCCAGACTCAGACTGTCCTGTGTGCAGGGAACTGCACTATGTCTATTTCTTCTTTGATTTACAGTTTTGGTATAGGAATCGGTGGACAAAAAGAGCAAGATGGAAGTAGATGATTTGGCAGCTGTAGTTTGTGCTGAGAGAGATTTGTAGAGTGAAAAGAGGTATATGAATGGCTCTGTGAGATGTCTCTCATGACTGTGGCTCAGAAGGGCCAGGTGTATCCGAATTACTACCGTAATCCAGAACTGTGCAGGTCTCTAGCTAAAAATATTTTCAGATCTCTACATGTTACATATATATATATACATATATATATATATATATATATATATATATATATATATATATGGAGAGAGAGACACTGATGTAGTCATTTTCTACAATTGATTCGATATGACATTCAGACAATTGATTGCTAAAACTTGGAGAGAAACTGTGCATCAGGAAAAGAATTGTCCAAAGTAATAAAATCTCAAAATCATTATCTATATGCAGTTCCAACGGGACATAGCAAAAAGGCTTGAGAAGGAACTCATCAAAGAGACTCTCCACATGGACAGGCAAAACAAGTTTCCTAGTCTGGCAACAGACACAGTAGTGTGTGTGTGGGTGTGTCTGTCTGTCTGTGACTGTGTGTGCTCAGAGCTCACCTATAATTGTCTCAGAGCATGGGTGGGAAGGTAGCCAGCCTCACCTGCAACTTATGTACAGAAAACCTAGATGGTCAGGGCAAGCCAGCTAGCCCAGTTTCTAGCTAAGCAAGAATGCACATGCAAAGGGACTCTCATGGCTACCTCTCCTGAGTTCACGATTCAATCTCTTGCCTCACTATCATCCAAACACTGCCAATGGGGTTATCTGGGGCACCCCTCAGAATTCAGGGGCATAAGCCTGTGCAATCACGTTTGGCTGCCTACTCAGCCTTCAGACTCTCAGTCCACTGTTCAAGTCACCAGATTGCAAGCACAGAAAGAACCCAGAAATAGCTGTGTTTCAACATAGATGGGAACTGTGTTCGACCAAACAATAGTGGATGAACCCGGTCCATTATACCTACCCTTTGGGTCTGGCTATGGCAATTGCTTCTGTGGCCTCACATCCCAGATCATGGAGTCCTGGTGTCCACACAACACACTCATAGAGATTCCCAGAAGTAGGCATGCATGAGTGTCCCATACAAAGTCTCTCTGCTTGCAGGAAGCACAAATTCCCCGGGCCCTTGCTATGGACTGAAAAAAGAAAGATGGATGCCTTCATTGGCTGTATTTGGAGCTTCCAGTGGAGATCACAGCCGCACACCTCACCTGAGGGCCTGGCTGCTGCTAATAAAGGCAATTGGAAACACCTGATACCACTTGGGCCCTGAGGACATACTCAGGAATCCATCCAGGAGGTAGCAGGCTGGCAGACCTCCTGACCCCGGGATAGCTGTGCTTCAAGTTGGGCGGCCCTTCTGGCCAGAGGTGAGAATATTCTGTAGATAAAAGAAAGAACTTCAGGTTTCAAAAGGATTTGAAAACCCCATGAGACACTTGGAAATGTCATTTCACAGCCATCAAAACACCCTCTTTCAGAAACCTGGAAGCTTCCGATTTGCGGGGAAAATCTCAGAATTCAAAATCCTCCTAAACTGTGTGCATTTATGACTTGTTCAAACCTGGCTTGTAGAGATTGTAAGACAGCAGCTCTCATGCACACAGACCCCAGACAGCCCCAGCCTTCACCATATGCTGTACTACCAGACCAGACAGTAAAGTGTGTGTGTGTCTGTCTGTCTGTCTGTCTGTGTCTGTGTGTGGTCAGAGCTCACCTATAGTATTCTCAGAGCATGGTTGGAAGGTAGCCAGCCTCACCTGCAACTTATGTACAGAGAACCTAGCTGGTCAGGGCAAGCCAGCTAGCCCAGATTCTGGCTAAGCAAGAATGCACATGCAAAGGGACTCTCATGACTCCCTCTCCTGAATTCCCGATTCAGTCTCATGCCTCACTATCATCCAAACACTGCCAAAGGGGTAAGCTGGGGCACCCCTCAGAATTCAAGGGCAGGAGCCTGTCCAGTCACGTTTGGCTGCCTACTCAGCCTCCAGACTCTCAGTCCACTGCTCAGGGCAGCAGATTACAAGCCAAGAATGAACCCAGAAAGAGCTGTGTTTCAACATAGATGGGAACTGTGTTTGACCAAACAATAGTGGGTGAACCCGTCCCCTTACACCTACCCTTTGGGTTAGGCTAAGGCAATTACTCCTATGGCCTCACAATCTCCGATCATTGTGTCCTGGTTTCCACACATCACACTCAGAGAGATTGCTATTTTAATTTTGTGACGAAAGGTTACACTTAGAACATCTAGATCTTAGCCCACTCTGAGAAGCAACAGTTGGCCTGCAGTCCACTCTCCAAAACTGTCCTTGTCTCTCCTAATTGGAAGTAGTTTTAGTGATGCTCCAGACAAACGCAGGCTGGCCTATTTCATCTCCCTGGTACAGCCTCAGCCTGTCCTGTGTGCAAGGAACTGCACTATGTCTATTTCTTCTTTGATTTATAGTTTTGGTATAGGACTCAGTGGAAAAAAGAGCAAGAGGGAAGTAGATGATTTGGCAGCTGCAGTTTGTGCTGAGAGAGATTTGTAGAGTGACAAGAGGTAAAAGAATGGCTCTGTGAGATGTCTCCATGACTGTGGCTCATAAATGCCAGGTGTATCCGAATTACTACCCGAATCCAGAGCTGTGCAGGTCTCTAGCTAAAATATATTTTCAGACTTCTATATGTTATATATATATATATATATAGAGAGAGAGAGAGAGATAGAGGGAGAGAACAAGACACTGATCTAGTGATTTTCTACAATCGATGCAATATGACATTCAGACAATTGATTGCTAAAACCTGGAGAGTAGCTGTGCATCAGGAAAAGAATTGTCCAAAGGAGTAAAATCTCATCCAGGAGACCTGTTGGGTAGTTGCCACCTCCACCTGGCTTCTGCTTAACCATATGCCTATATAGGGACTTTACTGATCCAAAGCTTTGGTCTATTTACATAAATCACTTTTACATAAAGCACTCCAGGGCATTGGTGGTTCTATGATAGGATTCTCTCCTGCTCCACCCCCTCCTTGTCACACACTGATCCCTTCTTTGTCACACCCTGATTTTCACCAGTCACTTTTCTCTCCACCCTCTCTATATCACATCCTGTTTCCACCCTACTTGGAGAGTATAAAAACAGCTGCTCTTCTGATTAAAGACACTTGGAAATTGCTTTTCGGCTCCCAGAGTTCCAGAGTGTATCTCCTGCGGAAGTTGGTGCAGCACGAGTTCCTGATCCCTCTCCCACACAGCAGCCTAGATCAGCTCCAGTTGAGTTCCCTCCAACCCAGAGAGCACTAGCTCGGGAAGAAGTACCCTCAGGCTATCCCGGCATCTGGCGCCCGGAACAGGGACCCGTAAGCAGCAGATTTTCAAGAAGACATCTTAGATAAGTACACACCTTTTGGGTATCTGCAATATTGTGTTAAGGCACTGTGATTTTTTTATTTCTTATTGTTTTCCTGAGATCTCTCCACCATGGAAAATCTTTTCCAAATCCTGCATTCTTTTTCCAGCATACAATTTTTATATCTCTGGGATATTTTTCTTCGGGCTTCACCTTATATCCTGTTGATCATCATAGCAGCTTTTAAGGGATAGGTCAACCTCTCAAAAGGCTTAAGGACCTAGAGGTTGAGGTCCAAGAGATAAAGGAAGTAATCATAGAACTTAACCAGCACCTTAAAAACAAGAAGAAGCAAAGGCCTGTTGTGATCTTGACCCACCCTAATTCCTCTGCATCTTGCCCTGAGGCCCCTATTTTGGCATCTTGCCCTGAGGCCGCTATTTTGGCAGACACGTGTCCGAATTCTCCTTTGGACTCCACAGCCACTTCTTCGGCCACCCCCATTTTGGCAGAAACGTGTCCAGAACCTCCTGCTGCCTCCACAGCTGCTTCTTCACCCACCCCTGTTTTGATAGACACATGTCCGAATTCTCCTGTAGCCTCCAAAACCACTTCTTCGGCCACTTGTCCAGAAGCTTCCACTTCGATGACTCCTCCTACCGCTACACACTTATCAGAGCAAGTCCACACATTTCCGGTCAATGTTGCCCCCAATAGACAAAAACCTCAGGCCTGGTATCCATATTCCACCACAGACCTGAAGGAACTACGCCAGGCTATCAAAGATGACGGTGTTCATGCCCCATGGACCAGGTCCATTTTACAAGGCCTGCTTCAGAACCTTAATACCCCTCAAGATTGGAGAGATGTGACTCGTGCTAAGCTCCCAGGCCCCCTCTTCCTGCAATGGGAGGCATTCTTTCGTGACGAATGTTTACAACAATCGTGGAAAAATATTCAAAATCAGCCAGAGGGTAATTTTGATGCATTGTTTGGAACAGGCCAATTAGAAACAGGGATTCAACAGGCGGAAGCCAAGTTTCCAGCGGGGTATTTTGATCAAGTACACCTGTGTGCATTAAAAAGCATGGGAGCGATTAACACCACCCATGGGAGCAGCCTCAGCCCCCATTCTCTCCCTGCAACAAGAACCTGATGAATCCCTCGCTAAATTCATTGCCAGGTTCCAGTCGAGTTTGGAAAGGAAGATTTATAATCCTGACGCTCCTTTTCTCCTTCTGCAATCCATAGTCTGGGATGGAATGCTTCCGCATTTTTGACAGGCCTGTATCACTCTTAAAAACGAACACCCAGATACTTGGATTCTAGCTACACAGGATCTCAGATCAAGCTCTTTTCAAGGACCTATGTTACAGGCCTATGCAGCTACCTTACATAAGCAAAAAGGAGCTTGCTTTCAGTGCGGTCGCCAAGGGCATTGGCGTAACCAATGTCCAGAAAATAGACCGCGACCCCGCCTCCAGTCAGGGCGACCCCACCTCCAGTCAGGGCGACCCCACCTCCAATCAGGGTAACCCCGCCTCCAGACAGGGAATCAGAGACCACTAATGCCTTGTCCCAGATGCCAGAAAGGATTTCACTGGAGGAGAGATTGTTGGTCAAGGTTCCATAGGAACGGCACACCTCTGCCAAATGTAAACAGGGATTTAAACTAGGTATGGGGCTTCCCTTAGCCCCACCCCCAAGAGGGAAGGAAGCAGGTCGCCTGCTTGGTTCTGTGCCCCTCTTCCACAAACAGAAGCCCAGCTTGGGAACCAATCCATCGCTACACCCACCACGCCAAGTAACAATAACAGAGGGTGAGCAGAAGGAGGAACCCGTGGTATGTGGGAACTTCCAGCATAGAAATAACCGGCTGGAGCAAGAGAACAGCTCGAATTCAGAGCCTGAGATTTTATGGACCACCCCTGTTTTAGAAAGGGGTAACCAAACTATGACAGTAAAGATTGGTAATATTCCTTTTAAGTGTTTGATTGACACGGGAGCAGATAAGACAATATTAAGACAAGCAGAGGTTCCCCAGAGTTGGGAACTCCTCCCAGGACCACGCTTACATGGTGTTGGAGGATTGACTCAGGCATTCCGCACACGAGATTCCCTTGTGTGGGAAGATCCAGAAGGGACTACCGGACGCTTTCAGCCTTTAATAGCTGATATAAGCACCAATTTATTGGGAAGAGACTTGCTGGAATCTTTAGATGTAGTGATATCCTCAGACACCTCTGCAGGACACCACACTCACTCCTGTGAGACTGCTAGACCCAACCAGAACCCCCAATACTAACTGCCACTGTTCGTAACAGAACTCCCCGCTTAGATTGGCTTTCTAATGAGCCTGTCTGGGTGGAGCAATGACCTTTGCCTAGGGAGAAGCTAGAAATTTTAAAAAAACTCGTCCAAGAGCAGTTATCGTTGGGACACATTCTTCATTCTCGGAGCCCATGGAATACTCCAGTCTTTGTAATTAAAAAGCGCTCAGGAAAATGGCGCCTCCTCCAAGATCTTCCTGCAGTTAATAAAACCATGCAGGTTTGGGGCTCCCCCCAAAGGGGTTTGCCTCTTGCTTCCGCAATTCCCACAGGAATTCCAATCATAGCTATTGATATACAGGATTGCTTTTTCTCTATTCCCTTACACCCACAAGATTGTAAACGTTTTGCTTTCTCTGTTCCTTCTATTAATAATGCCAGCCCTGCCGATAGATTTGAATGGGTGGTACTGCCCCAGGGCAAGGCTAATAGTCCTACTATTTGTCAAGAGGTTGTTAAATCTGCCCTTTTTCCATATATTCATAAGGGCATTAAGGTTTTTCATTATATGGATGACGTGTTAATATGGGAAGAATTAGATACAGATCTCTCCGCCCTACGTGATTTTCTAATCCCTGCCTTAAAGAGAAGTGGACTTAATGTAGCTCCTGAGAAGATACAGCTAATCCCTCCAATATCTTTCTTAGGCTCAGAGATTTCCCTAACGCAGATTCGTCCTTTAAAACCTTGTGTTACTTTTCCTTCTAATCTCACTCTTGCTTCTTTACAAAGTTTTCTTGGAAATTTGAATTGGCTTAGGCAGTATCTTTATCTGCCTACAAGCTGCCTGCAACCACTGTTCGATCTGTTAAAAGGAAACAAACAGCCCTCCTCAAAGCGTATGTTAACCCCCGAAGCATCCTTGGCTCTGGAAAAAGTTAACCAGGCTCTCCAGGACATGCACCTCGTTCGGTTCTCCCCCTCCTCTCCAGTAAATCTTCTAATCTTTAACTCCACCCCCACGGTAGTGGGGGCATTGTGGCAGAAACATGGCGTTCTCGAATGGCTTCATACGCCAGTAGGTGGAGCTTCAAGACTCCTTACCGAGATTGATGCCTTAGCATTTATGGTTAGCTAAGGAAGAAACAGATCGGTTCAGGTCTTAGGAAGGGAACCAGATTCAATCATTCTTCCCTTTACTCTCACTGATACAGAATGGCTCATACGCCACCATTCTCGTTTTGCCATAAGTTTAATGGGTTTTCCAGGACAATTAGATAATCATTTACCCTCTAATAATTTGATAGCTTCTTTACCTCTGTTGCCTCTACTAGTACCTAAACTTTTCTCTCGAGATCCCATCCCCTCTGCTCCTACAGTGTTCACTGATGGTGGAAAAAAGGGAGCTGCTGCCCTTATATATTATCCAGACCAGCAATACCCCAAACCTCTCTTTACTGAACTTCCTGATAATTCCCCTCAGTACAAAGAACTTTGTGCTGTTTTCCTTGCATTAAAAGCTGTACCAGAATCCTTCAACCTTTTTTCTGACAGTGTGTATACTGTTAACTTACTTCCATGGCTTGCTCGATCTTATGTAAGAATTGATGACAACCCACTTTCTCCTCTTTTAATTCAAATTGCCTCTATGCTCTGTTCTCGAACCCATCCACTGTATGTTCAGCACCTACGTTCCCACAGCCCTCTTCCTGGTCCCCTGTCCGAAGGGAATGCTGCAGCTGACCGCCTTGCCTCCACAGAAATTCTCCTAGCCTCTGTCTCTAATCCTGCTGACTTTCATTCCCTAACCCATGTTAATCTTAAAGGTCTTCGAGCTCGATTTCCTGATATTCCTCTGCCACAGTTAAAACGTATTCTTGCTACATGTTCCTCCTGTGCAGGTCTAATCAAAACACCTGCTATTCAGACTCTGGGGGTTAATCCTCGAGGTTTAAAAGCCAACGCTCTTTGGCAAATTGATGTTACCCACATACCTAACTTTGGCAAAAAAATATGTGTTTGTCTCAATTGATACCTTCTCTAAGTTTATGTGGGCTACAGCTCAGACTGGAGAAAACTCAAAAAAGACCGAGTTCATGATGCATGCACTGACTTCCCCTAAGGGTCCAGGGAAGAAGGCACACAGAGACAGTCAGAGAGACAGAATGACAGTGACTGAAAAGGAGAAATTCTGTCCCTGTGTTGATCAGTGCCAGAGCACTGAAGACAAACCCTCCATTCCCATGCATACTTCTTACAAGTGGCATTATTTCATGTTTGTGAGGAAAGTTTACTCTTAGAACATCTAGATCTTAGCCCACACTGAGAAGCAACACTTGGCCTGCAGCCCACTCTCCAAAACTGCCCTTGCCTCTCAAAATAGGAAGTAGTTTGAGTGATGCTCCAGCCAAATGCAGGCTGGTGTATTTCATCTCCCTGGTCCTGCCTCAGCCTGTCCTGTGTGCAGGGAACTACACTATGTCTATTTCTTCTTTGATATAAAGTTTTGGGATAGGTCTCAGTGGACAGAAAGAGCGATAGTGAAATAGATGATTTGGAACCTATAGTTTGTGCTGAGAGAGATTTGTAGAGTGACAAGAGGTAAACGAATGGCTCTGTGAGATGAATCTCATGAATGTGGCTCAGAAGGGCCAGGTGTATCCACATTACTACAATAATCCAGAGCTTTGCAGGTCTCTAGGTAAAAATATTTTCAGATCTCTACATAATATATATATATATATATATATATATATATATATAGAGAGAGAGAGAGAGAGAGAGAGAGAGAGAGAGAGAGAGACAGACAGAAAGAGATGGTTGGGCGGAGAAAGCAAGACACTGATGTAGTCATTTACTACAATGGATGTGATATGACATTCAGACAATTGATTGCTATAACCTGGAGCGAAACTGTGCATAATGAAAACAATTGTCCAATGGAGTATAATCTCCAAATCATTAGCTATATGCAGCTCCAACGGGACATAGCGAAAAAGGCTAGAGAAGGATCTCATCCAGTAGACTCTCCACATGGACAGGCACCGCAGGTTTCCTAGTCTGGCAACACACACAGGGCAGCTGCTAGTCCCCAGTGCAAGCCTCAGGGCAAAAACCTCTCCGATTTCCGTTTCTTTACATCTGAAAATAAGAAAACTGAACAAGGGCCAAGGAGAGCTACAATGGTGTCAATATTGAGCTGTAAATCAGAATGTGCCAAGTGTTTTGCACAAAATCACCTGTGCCACAGTGATTCTGTTGTTCTCTCTCTCTCTTCCTCCCTCCCACACACACACACACAAACACACACTCTCACTGTTACACACATGCACATATCCACAGAGGCACAGTCACAAACGGAGTTATCCACATGCACACTGTACAGCTTCTGCTAGGCAGGGCATTGGGCTGAATCCTCTTCTCACTTCTTGGAAGCACGACCAGCCTTTTAAGGCCAGCTCTGAACTCCCATTGTCAGGCTTACTTCAGAAGTCCTGCAGACAGGGCACCAGCCATGCTCTGATAAGCCAGAGAACAGGTCATGCCCAGAACCCCTGCCAGCAATATAATTGGTCAGTGTGCTAGGAAACGCCCAGTAGTGTCAAGGCCCCTAGTCAGTGATTGGCCAGCAACCTTGAGCACCGTCCACACGGCACTGCAACATGCACATTGGGCAGCCTCTGGAAGGCACCCCATGAGCCACTTCTGCTGGAAAAGATGAGAATTCAAAAACCTCCTACACTGTGGTCATTGATGACAGGTTCAAACCTGGCTTGTAGAGATTGTAAGGCAGCATCTCTCATGCCCACAGACCCAAGACAGCCCCAGCCTTTACGATATGCTGTACTATCAGACCTGACAGTAATCTGTGTGTGTGTCTGTCTGTCTGTCTGTCTGTGTCTGTGTGTGCTCAGAGCTTACATATAGAAGTCTCTGAGCATGGGTGGGAAGGTAGCCAGCCTCACCTGCAACTTATGTACAGTGAACCAAGCTGGTCAGTGTTAGCCAGCTAGCCCATATTCTGGCTAAGCAAGAATGCACATGCAAAGGGACTCTCATGTCTCCCTCACCTGAGTTCCTGATTCAATCTCATGCCTCACTATCATCCAATCACTGCCAATGGGGGAAGCTCGGGCACCCCTCAGAATTCAGGGGCAGGAGCCTGTCCAGTCATGTTTGGATGCCTACTCAGCCTCCAGAACCTCAGTCCACTGCTCAGGGCAGCAGATTACAAGCCCAGAATGAACCCAGAAAGAGCTGTGTTTCAACATAGATGGGAACTGTGTTTGACCAAACAATAGTGGATGAACCCGGCCCCTTACACCTACACATTGGGTCCGGCTAAGGCAATTGCTCCTGTGGCCTCACAATCCCTGATCATGGTGTCTTAGTGTCCACACATCACACTCAGAGAGATTCCCAGAAGTAGGCATGCATGAGTGTCCCATACAAAGTCGCTCTGCTTGCAGGAAGCACAAAATCCCCTGGCACTTGCTATAGAGACACAAATGGAAGATGGATATCTACATTGGCTGAATTATGAGCTTCCAGTGGAGATCACAGCCACGCCCCTCACCAGAGGGCCTGGCTGCTTTTAATAAAGGCAATTGGAAACACCTGTTACCACTTGGGGCCTGAGGACATACTCAGGAAACCCTCCAGGAGCTAGAAGGCTGGCAGACCTCCTGACCCAGGGATAGCTGTGCTCCTACTTGGGAGGGCCTTCTGGCCAGAGGTGAGAATATTCCCTAGATACAAGAAAGAACTTCAGGTTTCAAAAGGATTTGAAACCCTAGGAGGCACTTGGAAAAGTCATTTCACAGCCCTCAAAACACCCTCTTTCTGAACCCTGGTAGCTTCCGTTTTGCGTGGAAAATCTGGACACTGGTGTGGCCATCAGTACCACATATCCTTTACATTCGGACCAATAGAGGGAAAGCACAATGTGTGTGTCAGGGTGGTAGAGTTTCACTTCTCTTGAACTGGGCTCACATGAATTAAGGACAAGGATGCTCAGCAAGAAATTGAGGAGAGCTGCATTTAGGCTGATTGTCAGCCACAGGTCCCTGCAGAATGGGAGTCAATCACAGGGGACCTGGACAGATGCAGCTGGAGATGGACATATGCCTGTTACCTGCCACAGGAATGCTGTCTCCTCAATTCCCCTCTGTTCTACGTCATATTCTTTAGATTAAGTAATCCAAAGGGCAAAGAAAGGAAAATTTCAACACCAGAAAGATGGTGTTCATGATGCATGCACTGACTTCCACGAAGGGTCCAGGGAAGAAGGCATATAGAGACAGTCAGAGAGACAGAATGACAGTGACTGAAAAGGACAAATACTGACCCTTTGTTGATCAGTGCCAGAGCACTGAAGACAAAGCCTCCATGCCCATGCATACTTCTTACAAGTGGCATTGTTATTTTATGTTTGTGAGGAAAGGTTAAACTTAGAACATCTAGGTCTTAACCGACTCTGAGAAGCAACACTTAGCCTACAGCCTACTCTCCAAAGCTGCCCTTTTAGTGTTGCTCCAGCCAAATGCAGGCTGGCATATTTCATCACCCTGTTCCAGCCTCAGCCTGTCGGGTGTGCAGGGACCTGCACTATGTCTATTTCTTCTTTTATTTACAGTTCTGGGATAGGACTTGGTGGACAAAAAGAGCAAGAGGGAAGTAGATGATTTGGCAGCTGTACTTTGTGCTTAGAGAGATTTATAGAGTGACAAGAGGTAAACGAATGGCTCTGTGAGATGTCTCTCATGATTGTGGCTCAGAAGGGCCAGGTCTATCCGCATTACTACCTGAATCCAGAGCCTTGCAGATCTCTAGCTTAAATATATTTTCAGAGAGAAATAAAGAGCAAGATACTGATGTAGTCATTTTCTACAATGGATGTGATATGTCATTCAGACAATTGATTGCTAAAACCTGGAGAGAAACTGTGTATCAGGAAAAGAACACTCAAGTAAAAGGTCAAAGTTTCATGGGTGGAGGGAAGAAGTGTTAACTTTCTGGCATATGAAGTGCCTAGAGCAGATCGATAGTTACATGGACAACGAAGGAAGCATGGGTTGGAAGCACTGCTGGTGGAGATGCCAGTGAAATATGTGGAATACCAGGACCCTGTTTTGAGCCCCTGCTCACCACTTATCCAACTAGGGAAAAGTTGGGCTAGTGTCAAATCAGAACTGCAGCTGTCTCTCTGTCTCTCTTCCTGCTTGGGCCCTGCTCTCTCAATTTATGACTGTTTCCTTCTCCTCAGTAAGAAAGTTACAAATGATGTACAGAAATACAGGGAAAGTGGGATAATTACCCCCGTGCCCACTATTACATGTAACTGTTGACTGTAAAGCATTCATCCCCCAAGATAGAACAGAATAAATATTTGTGAGGTTAAAAGACTTGTAGGTTAAATAGTGAACATTCTTTAGAGCCATGCAATACTAATACATTGTGCATTGGATGTCACTGTCAAAAACAGTGCAGTAGTAGTTGTAGTAGTGTGTAGAATCTGCAAAAGGAAATGTATCGTGTGTCAAAAGTTCCCTTCAATTATAAGAGAAAATCTATCAGGCAGAAGAAATGACCCCTCATGTGATATGGGACTAAATAAATAAATAAATATGCAAATAAATGGGGATGATCTAGGAGGATTTGAAAAAAATAAAAACAAAACCACAGGAAGACCTGATTACAGCAGAAATATAGAAAACATCTACTGAGAAACACAGGGCTGCTTCAAAACTTCCCTGGCACTTCAGGGTCCATGCAAATTAAGAATTCCCGAGAATGAAAAGAAAGGCATACATATTAAAGCTTAAACTAGAAAATGGAGGCAAGTTCTGTGCTATGATAATTACAATGTGGATACTGATAGAAAGGCTATTGGAAATGCTCCTGGAAGGCTTATAATTTATAATTGTAGTGAATCCTGATCCAACTATGTGACCAATTATTTATGAATAAGGAGGCTGTTATAAATGTGGTAATTCTGCATTAAGATCAAATAAAAAGGTCAAGAATTCTAAAAATGACTGATATATATATATATATACACACATATATATATATATATATATATGTACATATATGTAAGTGTATCTTTATTATAGACCCTGAGGGATACTGGCATGGCTATGAGGAGACAGAGTATGGCTTGTGCCAGAGAGACTTACAAAGCTGAGGCTCAGGAAACCTAGGTGAAATCACCAAAAAAACAGCCAGAGATCAGCAGTGTCCTGGTGATTCCCTTTGTATATCTGGGCCTGTCAGTAAAATAATATATAAGTAAAATATTAATGAGTGCTGACAGGGTGAGTGAGAGCCTGTGAGAGTCAGAGACAGAGAAGGCAAGAAGAGAAATAGAAGAGTGGGAAAGAGACCAGAATCAAAAACCTCCGACATTGTTTTAATACATAACCGGTTCAAACCTGGGTTGTAGAGATTGTAACGCAGAAGTCTCAAGTCCACAGAACCCTGACCACCCCAGCCTTCACCATATGTGTGTAGTATTTACCACACGAAATGTATTGTGAGTGTTAACTTCCCTTCAATTTTAAGAGAAAAATCTATCAAGCAGAAGAAATGACACCTCATGTAATATAGCACTAAATAAATATGCAAATAAATGGGATGATCTAGGAGGATTTAAAAAAAATGAAAAATAAAAACAAAAAGCACATGAATACCTGATTACAGCAGAATATGAAAACCGTCTGCTGAGAAACAGAGGGCTGCTTCAAAAATTCCGAGACACTTCAGAGTCAAGGGAAATTAGGATTTCAGGAGAATGAAAAGAAACTCATATGTACTGAAGCTTACAATAGAGAAAGGAGGCAAGTTCTGTACTATGATAATTACAATAAGGATGCTGATAGAAATGCTATTAGAAATGCTACTGGAAGGTTCTATTATTTATAATTGTATTGAAATCTGCTCCAACTAGGTGGCCAATTATTAATGAAAAAGGAAGCTGTTATAAATGTGTTAATTATGATTAAGAGCAATTACATAGGTTGACAATTCCAAAATTACAGATATATATATGTATATTTATATATGTATATATATATATATGTATATGGATTTATATCTTTATTATAAAGTCTGAGCCATACTTCCATGGATATGCGGAGACAGAATATGGCTTGTGTCAGAGAGATTTACAATGCTGAGGCTCCAGTAGCCTAGGTGAAATCACCAAGACAACAAGCCAGAGCTCAGCAATGCTCTGGCAACTCTATTTGTATATCTTGGCCTGTCAATAAAATAAGGATATAAGTAAACTATTACTGAGTGAAGACAGTGTGATTGATAGCCTCTGAGAGTCAGAGACACAGAAGGAGAGAAAAGAAATAGATGAGTTGGAAAGTGACCAGAAGTCAAACACCTCCTACACTGTGTTCATTGATGACAGGTTCAAAGCTGGCTTGTAGAGATTGTAAGGCAGAAGCTCTCAAGCCCACAGACCCCATACAGCCCCATCCTTCACCATTTGCTGTACTACCAGACCTGACAGTAATGTGTGTGAGTGTATGCCTGTCTGTCTGTCTGTGTGTGTCTGTGTGTGCTCAGAGCTCAACTATAGTAGTCTCAGACCATTGGTGTCAAGGTAGCCAGCCTCACATGCAACTTATGTACAGAGAACCTAGCTGGACGGGGTAAGCCAACTAGACCAGATTCTCGCTAAGCAAGAACACATATGCAAAAGGACTCTCATATCTCCCTTTTCTGAGTTCCCGATTCAATCCCATGCCTCACTATCATACAAAAACTGACAACAGGGTAAGTGAGGGCACCCCTCAGAATTCAGGGGCATAAGCCTGTCCAGTCACGTTTGGCTGCCTACTCAGCCTCCTAAATCTAAATCCACTGCAAAGGGCAGCAGACTACAAGCCCAAAATGAACTCTGAAAGAGCTGTGTTTCAACATAGATGGGAACTGTGTTTGACCGAACAATAGTGGATGAACCTGGCACCTCACACCTACCCTTTGGGTCCGGCTAAGGCAATTGCATCTGTGGCCTCACAATCCCTTATCATGGTGTCCTGGTGTCCACACATCAAAGTCAGAGAGATTCCCAGAAGTAGGCATGCATGAGAGTCCCATACAAATTCGCTCTGCTTGCAGGAAGCACAAACTCCCTGGGCCCATGCTATGGAGAGACAAAAGGAAGATGGATGGCTCCATTTGCTGAATTAGGAGCTTCCAGTGGAGGTCACAGCCCCGCCCCTCACCTGAGGGCCTGGATGCTGCTAATAAAGGCAATTGGAAACACCTGTTACCACTTGGAGCCTAAGGACATACTCAGGAATCCCTCCAGGAGCTAGCAGGCTGGCAGACCTCCTGACAAAGGGATAGCTGTGCTCCTAGTTGGGAGTGCCTTCGGGCCAGAGGTGAGAATATTTACTAGATACAAGAACGAACTCAGGTTTCAAAAGGATTTGAAACCCCAGGAGGCACTTGGAAAAGACATTTCACATCCATCAAAACACCCTCTTTCTGAACCCTGGAAGGTTCCATTTTGCATGGAAAATCTGGACACTGGTGTGGCCATCAGTACCACAGATCCTTTACATTTGGCCCAATAGAGGGAAAGCACAATGTGAGTGCCAGGAGGATAGAGTTTCACTTCTCTTGACCTGGGCTCTCATGGAATAAGGACAAGGATGCAGTGCAGGAAATTGAGGAGGGCTGCATTTAGGCTGAGTGTCAGCCACAGGGCCCTGGGGAATGGGAGTCAAGCACAGAGGGCATTGGCAGCTGCCGTTGGAGATGGACATATGCCTGTTTCCTGCAGCAGGAACGCTGTCTCCTCAGTTCCCATCTGTACTACGCCATATGCAGGAGACTAAGTATCTAAAGGGCCAAGAAAGGAAAATTTCAACACCAGGAAGTCCGAGTTCATGATGTATGCACTGACTTCCAGGAAGGTTCCATGGAAGAAGGCACACAGAGACAGTCAGAGAGACAGAATGACAGTGACTGAAGAAGACAGAAATTCTGGCCCTGTATTGATCAGTGCTAGAGCACTGAAGACAAACTCTCCATGTCCATGCATACTTATTACAAGTGGAATTGTTATTTTATGTTTGTGAGGAAAGGTTACACTTAGAACATCTAGGTCTGAGTCCACTCTGAGAAGCAACACTTGGCCTGAAGCCCACTCTCCAACCTGCCCTTGACTCTCCAAATTGGAAGTAGTTTTAGGGATGCTCCAGCCAAATGCAGGCTGGTGTATTTCCTCTCCCTGGTCCAGCCTCAGCCTGTCCTGTGTGCAGGGAACTGCACTATGTCTACTTTTTCTTTGATTTACAATTTTGGGATAGGAATCGGTGGCCAAAAATGCAAGAGTGAAGTAGATGATTTGGCAGTTGTAGTTTGAGCTGAGAGAGATTTGTAGAGTGACAAGAGGTAAACGAATGGCATATATATATATATATATATATATATATATATATATATAGAGAGAGAGAGAGAGAGAGAGAGAGAGAGAGACAGCAAGACACTGATGTTGTCATTTTCTACAATGGATGCGATATGATATTCAGACAATTGATTAGGAAAGCCTGGAGAGAAACTGTGCATCAGGAAAATAATTGTCCAAAGGAGTAAAATCTCCAAATCATTAGCTATATGCAGCTCCAACGGGACAGGGCGAAAAAGGCTCATGAAGGAACTCATACAGGAGACTCTCCACATGGACAGGCACTAAGAGTTTACTAGTCTGGAAACACACACAGGGCCGCTGCTAGTTCCCAGTGCAAGCCTCAGTGCAAAAACCTCTCTCTCTTCAGTGTCTTTACATCTGAAAATAAGAAAAGTGACCAAGGGACAAGGAGAGCTACAATGGTGTCAATATTGAGTTGTAAATCAGAATGTGCCAAGTGTTTTGCACAAAATCACCTGTGCCACAGTAATTCTGTTGTTTTCTCTGTCTCTCTCTCCCTCACACACACAGAAACACACACAAACACACACACTCACAGTTACACACAGGCACACATCCACAGAGGCACAGGCACAAACAGAATTATACACATGCACACTGGACAACTTCTGCAAGGCAGGGTCCTGTGTGAACCCTGCTTCACACTTCCTGTAAGCACGCCCAGCCTTTTAAAGCCAGCTCTGAGCTACCATTGTCGGGCTTACTTCAGAAGGCCCACAGACAGGGCACCAGCCATGCTCTGATATGCCAGAGGCCTAGGACACGCCAAGAACCCCTGCCAGTAATATCATTGGCCAGTCTGTTAGGACACGCCCAGGAGTGTCAAGGCCCCTAGTCAGTGATTGGCCTGCAACCTTGAGCATCTTCCAGATAGCCCTGCAGCACGCTCATTGGGCAGCCTCTGGAAGGCCCGCCCACCAGCCACTTCTGCTGGAAAGAGATGAGAATTCAAAAACCTCCTACACTGTGTTCATTGATGACAGGTTCAAAGCTGGCTTGTAGAGATTGTAAGGCAGCAGCTCTCATGCCCACAGATCCAAGACAGCCCCTGCCTTCACCATATTCTGTACTACCAGACCTCACAGTAATGTGTGTGTGTGTGTGTGTGTCTGTCTGTCTGTCTGTCTGTGTCTGTGTGTGCTCAGAGCTCACCTATAGTAGTGTCAGAGCATGTGTGGGAAGGTAGCCAGCCTCACCTGCAACTTATGTACGGAGAACCTAACTGGTCAGGGCAAGCCATCTAGCCCAGATTCTGGCTAAGCAAGAATGCACATGCAAAGGGACTCTCATGTCTCCCTCTCCTCAGTCCCCGATTCAATCTCATGCCTCACTATTAAACACACTGCCAATGGGGTAAGCTGGTTCACCCCTCAGAATTCAAGGGCAGGAGCCTGTCCAGTCACTTTTGGCAGCCTACTCAGCCTCCAGACTCTCAGTCCACTGCTTAGGTCAGCTGTTTACAAGCACAGAATGAACTCAGAAAGAGCTGTTTCAACATAGATGGGAACTGTGTTTGACCAATCAATAGTGGATGAACCCAGCCCCTTACACGTACCCTTTGGGTCCTGCTAAGACAATTGCATCTTTGGCCTCACAATCCCTGATCATTTTGTCCTGGTGTCCACACATCACAGTCAGAGAGATTCCCAGAAGTAGGCATGAATGAGTGTCCCATACAAAGTAGCTCTGCTTCCAGGAAGCACAAACTCCCCGGGCTCTTGCTATGGAGAGACAAAAGGCAGATGGATGCCTCCATTCGCTGAATTAGGAGCTTCCAGTGGAGATCACAGCCCGCCCCTAACCTGAGGGTCTGGCTGCTGCTAATAAAGACAATTGGAAACACCTGTTAACACTTGGGGCCTGAGGAGATACTCAGGAATCCCTCCAGGAGCTATCAGGCTGGCAGACCTCCTGACCCCGGGATAGCTGTGCTCCTAGTTGGGAGGGCATTCGGCCAGAGGGAAAATATTTCTTACATACAAGAACGAACTGAAGGTTTCAAAAGGATTTGAAACTCCAGGAGGCACTTGGAAAAGACATTTCACAGCCATCAAGACATCATCTTTCTGAACTTTGGAAGCTTCCATTTTGCATGGAAATTCTGGACTCTGGTGTGGCCATTAGTACCACAGATCCTTTACATTCAGCCCAATAGTGGGAAAGACAATTGTCTGCCAGGGTGGTAGAGTTTCACTTCTCTTGACCTGGGCTCTCATGGAATAAGGACAAGGAAGCGGTGCAGGAAATTGAGGAGGGCTGCATTTAGGCTGAGTGTCAGCCACAGGGCCCTGGAGAATGGGAGTCAAGAACAGAGGGCCTGGGAAGCTGCAGCTGGAGATAGACATATGCCTGTTACCTGCAGCAGTAACGCTGTCTCCTAAGTTCTCCTCTGTACTATGCCATATGCATGAGACTAAGTAATCCAAAGGGCAAAGAAAGGAAAATTTCAACACCAGGAAGCCCCAGTTCACGATGCATGCACTGACTTCCACGAAGGATCCAGGGAAGAAGGCACGTAGAGACAGTCAGAGAGACAGAATGACAGTGACTGAAAAGGACAGAAATTCTGGCCCTGTCTTGATCAGTGCCAGAGCACTGAAGACAAACCCTCCATGCTCATGCATACTTCTTACAAGTGGCACTGTTATTTTATGTTTGTGAGGAAAGGTTACACTTAGAACATCTAGGTCTTAGCTCACTCTGAGAAGCAACACTTGGCCTGCAGCCCACTCTCCAAAACTGCCCTTGCCTCTCCAAATTGAAAGTAGTCTTAGTGATGATCCAGCCAAGATTCAGGCTGGCTTATTGCATCTCCCTGGTCCAGCCTCAGCCTGTCCTGTGTGCAGGGAACTGCACTATGTCTATTTCTTCTTTGAGTTACAGTTTTGTGTTAGGACTCGGTGGACAAAAAGAGCTTGAGGGAAGTAGATGATTTGGCAGCTGTAGTTTGTGCTGAGAGAGATTTGTAGAATGACAAGAGGTAAATTAATAGTTCTGTGAGATGTCTCTCATGACTCTGGCTCAGAATGGCCAGGTGTATCCGCATTACTACACTAATCCAGAGCTGTGCTGGTCTCTAGCTAAAATATATTTTCATACCTCTACATGTTACATATATATACATATATATATATATATATATATAGAGAGAGAGAGAGAGAGAGACAGCAAGACACTGATGTAGTCATTTTCTACAATGTATGTGATATGACATTCAGACAATTTATTGCTAAAACCTGGAGAGAAACTGTGCATCAGGAAAAGAATTGTCCATAGGAGTAAAATCTCCAAATAATTAGCTATATGGAGCTCCAACATGACCTAGCGAAAAAGGCTTGAGAATGATCTCATCCAGGAGACACTACACATGGACAGGCACCCGCAACTTTCCTAGTCTGGCAACACACACAGGGCAGCTGCTAGTTCCCATTGCAAGCCTCAGTGCAAAAACCTATCCCTCTTCAGTGTCTTGTTGGTTAAATAGGGAACATTCTTTAGAGCCATGCAATAGTAATCCATTGTGCATTGGATGTCACTGTCAAAAACCGGGCAGTATTAGTTGTAGTAGTGTGTAGTATCTGCAGAAGGAAATGTGTTGTGTGTCCAAAGTTCCCTTCAATTATAAGAGAAAATCTATCCGGCAGAAGAAATGACACCCCATGTGATATTGGACTAAATATATAAATGAATATGCAAATATATGGGGATGATCTAGGAGGATTTGAAAAAATTAAAAAATAATAAAAACCACAGGAAGACCATAGGTCGACAATTCCAAAAATGACAGATATATATATATATATATATATATATATATATATATATATATATATATATATATTACATATGTATATGGATGTATATCTTTATTATAAAGTCTGAGAGATACTGCCATGGATATGAGGAGACAGAATATGGCTTGTGTCAGAGAGACATACAAAGCTGAGGCTCCAGTAGCCTAGGTAAAATCACCAACAAAACAAGCCAGAGCTCAGCAGTGCTCTGGCAACTCTCTTTGTATATCTGGGCCTGTCAATAAAATAAGGATATAAGTAAAACATTACTGAGTGCAGACAGAGTGAGTGAGAGCCTGTGAGAGTCAGACACAGAGAAGGAGAGAAAAGAAATAGAGGAGTTGGAAATAGACCAGAAGTCAAAACCCCCCTAGACTGTGTTCATTCATGACAGGTTCAAATCTGGATTGTAGATATTGTAAGGCAGCAGCTCTAATGCCCCCAGACCCCAGACAAACCAAGCCTTCAACATATGTGTGTACTATTTGCAACAGGAAATGTATTGTGCGTCAAAAGTTCCCTTCAATTATAAGAAAAAATATATCAAGCAGAAGAAATGACCCTCATGTGATACCTGACTAAATAAATAAATATGAAAATAAATGGGGATAATTTAGGAGGACTTGAAAAAATAAAAAATAATGAAAACAAAAACCACAAGAAGACCTGATTGCAGCACAAACATAGAACCATCTGCTGAGAAACAGAGGGCTGCTTCAAAAATTCCCTAACACTGCAGTGTCCAAAGAAATTAAGATTTCTGGAAATAGAAAACAAACACATACGTATTGTAGCTTACACTAGAAAAAGGAGGGAAGTTCTGGGCTATGATAACTACAATAAGGATGCTGACAGAAACAGGATTAGAAATGCTACTGGAAGTTTCTATTATTTATAATTGTATTGAATCCTGCTCCAACTATGTGGAAAATTATTTCTGAAATCTAGGCTTTTATAAATGTGGTAATTCTGAATTAAGGTCAAATACATAGGTCGACAATTCAAAAAATGACAGATATATATATATATATATATATATATATATATATATATATATATATGTATTTATCTCTGTATTATAATCTCTGAGTTATACTGGCATGGAAATGAGGAGACAGCATATGGATTGTGTCAGAAAGACTTACAAACTGATGCTCCGGTAGCCTAGGTGAAATAGCCAACACAACAAACCAGAGCTCAGCAGTGCTCTGGTAACTTTCTTTGTATATCTGGGCCTGTCAGTAAAATAAGTATATAAGTAAAATATAAATGAGTGAAGACAGAGGGTATGAGAGCATGTGAGAGTTAGAGACAGAGAAGGCGAGAAGAGAAATACATGAGTTGGAAAGAGACCAGAATTCAAAACCCCCCTACACTCTGTTCATTGATGACAGGTTCAAAGCTGGCTTTTAGATTGTAAGGCAGCAGCTCTCATGCCCACAGACCCCAGACAGCCCCAGCCTTCACCATATGCTGTACTACCAAACCTGACAGTAATGTGTGTGTGTGTGTGTCTGTCTGTCTGTCTGTCTATCTGTGTGTGTCTGTGTGTGCTCTGAGCTCACCTATAGTAGTCTCAGAGCATGGGTTTCAAGGTAGCCAGCGTCACCTGCAACTTATGTACAAAGAACCTAGCTGGTCAGTGCAAGCCAGCTAGCCCAGACTCTGGCTAAGCAAGAATGCATATGCAAAGGGGCTCTCATGTCTCGCTCTCCTGAGTTCCCCATTCAATCCCATGCTTCACTATCAATCAAACACTGCCAACGTGGGAAGCTGGTGCACCCCTCAGTATTCAGGGGCATGAGCCTGTCCAGTTATGTTTGGCTGCCTACTCAGCCTCCAGGCTCTCAGTCCACTGCTCAGGGCAGCAGATTACAAGCACAGAAAGAATCCAGAAATAGCTGTGTTTAAACATAGATGGTAACTGTGTTCGACCAAACAATAGTGAATGAACCAGGTACCTTACACCTACCCTTTGGGTCCCGTTAAGGCAATTGCTCCTGTCGCCTCACAATCCCTGATCATGGTGTATTGGTGTCCACTCATCACACTAAGAGAGATTTCCAGATAGGCATGCATGAGTGTCCCATACAAAGTCCCTCTGCTTGCAGGAAGCACAAACTCCCCGGGCCCTTGCTATGGAGAGACAAATGGAAGATGGATGCCTCCATTGGCTGAATTAGGAGCTTCCAGTGGAGATCACAGTCCCGCCCCTCATCTGAGGGCCTGGCTGTTGCTAATAAAGGCAATTGGAAACACCTGTTAACACCTGGGTCCTGAGGAGATACTCAGAAATCCCTCCAGGAGCTAGCAGGCTGGCAGACCACCTGAACCCGGGATAGGTGTGCTCCTAGTTGGGAAGGCCTTCTGGCCAGAGGTGAGAATATTCCCTAGATACAAGAACGAACTTCAGGTTTCAAAAGGATTTGAAACCCCATGAGGAACTTGGAAAAGACATTGCACAGGGATCAAAACACCCTCTTTCTGAACCCTAAAAGCTTCTGTTTTGCGTGGAAAATATGGACACTGGTGTGGCCATAAGTACCACAGATCCTTTACATTCAGCCCGATAGACGGAAAGCACAATGTGTGTTCCAGGTTGATATAGTTTCACTTCTCTTGACCTGGGCTCTCATGGAATAAGGACAAGTGTGGTGCAGGCAATTCAAGAGGGCTACATTTAGGCTTAGTGTCAGTCACAGGGCCCTGGAGAATGGGAGTCAAGCACAGAGGGCCTGGACAGCTGCAGCTTGAGATGGACATATGCCTGTTACCTGCAGCAGGAATGCTGTCTACTCAGTTCCCCTCTGTACTACGCCATATGCACGAGACAAAATAATCCAAAGGACAAAGAAAGGAAAATTTCAACACAGTGAAGACCAAGTTCACAATGCATGCACTGACTTCCAGGAAGGTTCCAGGGAAGAAGGCACACAGAGACAGTCTGAGAGACAGAATGACAGTGACTGAAAAGGACAGAAATTCTGTCCCTGTGTTGATCAGTGTTAGAGCACTGAAGACAAACTCTCCATGCCCATGCATACTTCTTACAAGTGGCATTGTTATTTTATGTTTGTGAGGAAAGGTTACACTTAGAACATCTAAGTCTTAGCCCACTCTGAGAAGCAACACTTGCCCTGCAGCCCACACTCCAAAATTGCCCTTGCCTCTCCAAATTAGAAGTAGTTTTATTTATGCTCCAGCCAAATGCAGGCGGGAGTATTTCATCTACCTGGTCCAGCCTCAGTCTGTCCTGTGTGCAGGGAACTGCACTATGTCTATTTCTTCTTTGATTTACAGTTTTGTGATATGACTCGGTGGACAAAAAGAGTAAGAGGGAAGTAGATGTTTTGACAGCTGTAGTTTGTACTGAGAGAGATTTGTAGAGTGATAAATGATATGGCTCTGTGAGATGTCTCTCATGACTGTGGCTCAGAAGGGCCAGGTGTATTCACTTTACTACCCTAATCCAGAGCTGTGCAGGTCTCTAGCTGAAAAATATTTTCAGACCTGTACATGTTATATATATATATATATATATATATATATATATATATATATATATATATATATATATATATAGAGAGAGAGAGAGAGAGAGAGAGAGGGAGAGAGAGATAGGTAGAGAGAAAGAGAGAGAGAGACTGTTGTAGTCATTTTCTACAATGGATTCGATATGACATTCAACAATTGATTACTAAAACCTGGAGAGAACCTGGGCATCAGGAAAAGAATTATCCAATGGAGTAAAATCTCGAAATCATTAGCTATATGTAGCTCCAATGGGACCTATCTAAAAAGCCTCGAGAAGGAACTCATCCAGGAGACTCTCCATATCGACTAGCACCACAAGTTTCCTAGTCTGGCAACACACACAGGGCAGCTGCTATTTCCCAGTGCAATCCTCAGGGCAAAAACCTCTCCCTCTTCAGTGTCTCAGAATTCAAAAACTTCCTACACTGTGTTCATTGATGACAGATTCAAACCTGGCTTGTAGAGATGGTAAGGCAGCAGCTGTCATGCCCTCAGACCCCAGACAGCCCCAGCCTTCACCATATGCTGTACTACCAGACCTGACAGTAATGTGTGTGTGTGTGTGTGTGTGTGTGTCTGTCTGTCTGTCTGTCGGTATGACTGTTTGCGTCTGTTTGTGCTCAGAGCTCACCTGTAGTAGTCTCAGAACATAGGTGTCAAGGTAGCCAGCCTCACCTGCAACTTATGTACGGAGAACCTAGCTGGTCAGGGCAAGCCAGCTAGCCCAGATTCTGTCTAAGCAAGAATGCATATGCAAAGGGACTCTCATGTCTAAATCTCCTGGGTTAACTATTCAATTCCATGCCTCACATCTATCATCAGGGGGAAGCTGGGCCACCCCTCAGAATTCAGGGTCATGTGCCTGTCCAGTCACATTTGGCTGCCTAGTCACCCTCCAGACTCTCAGTCCACTGCTCAGAGCAGCAGATTACAAGCACAGACAGTACCCAGAAAGAGCTGTGTTTCAACATAGATGGGAACTCTGTTCGTCCAAACAATAGTGGATGAACCCAGCCCCTTACACCTACCCTTTCGGTCTGGCTAAGGCAATTGCTCCTGTGGCCTCACATCCCTGATCATGGTGTCCTGGTTTCCACACATCACACTCATAGAGATTCCCAGATGTAGCCATGCATCAGTGTCCCATACAATGCCGCTCTGCTTGCAGGAAGCACAAAATCCTCTGGCCCTTGCTATGGACAGACAGAAGAAAGATGGATGCCTCCATTGTGAATTCGTAGCTTCCAGTGGAGATCACAGTCCACACCTCACCTGAGGGCCTGGCTGATGCTAGTAAAGGCAATAGGAAACACCTGTTACCACTTGGGCCCTGAGGACATACTCAGGAATCCCTCCAGGAGCTAGCAGGCTGGCAGACCTCCTGATCCCGCAATAGCTGTGCTCCGAGTTGGGCAGCCATTCCGGCCAGATTTGAGAATATTCCCTAGCTACAATAAACAACTTCAGGTTACAAAAGGTTTTTTGAAAACCCCATGACGCACTTGGAAAAGACATTTCACAGCCATTAAAACACACTCTTTCAGAAACCTGGAAGCTTCCATTTTGCGTGGGAAATGTGGACACTGCTTTGGCCATCAGTACCACAGATCCTTTACATTTGGCTTATTAGAGGGAAAGCATAATGTTTGTGCCAGGGTGTTGTTGAGGTGGTCTGGTGTAGGGCTGCACCGCGGAGAAGAGAGCGGATGTCCAGAGCAAAGGGGTACACAGATCTTTATTATAGGATGGGGGGGAGGTTTGGTTCAGACCACGTGGAGCCAGCCAGCAATGGCCGACCACGGGGGGAGAGCAGGGAGCGAGACCTCAGAGAGGGAGAGCCGAGAGCCCAGAGAGAGCGAGGGGAGGGGTGAGGGGGCTTTTTATTGGGCGACAACCAGGGGTGACGTGTAGGGCCAGGATTGGTTGAAAGGGGGCACTCTAGGATTTAGCGAGGCATAGAAAAACCTGGGGGCGGAGCCAGGATTGGTTGAAAGGGGGCACTCTAGGATTTAGAGGGGCATAGAAAAACCTGGGTGCGGAGACTGCATCAGAATAAGTCCTCAGCAACATCTCCTCCTATCCCTTTATATCTAAATGGACACAGTAAAGAAAAATGGAGCATGCTTAAATGATTTAGAGGAATGCCATGCTCAGGTGGGAAGATGTAGGACTTTCTGTGGAGGAGGGAAGGCTTAAATGGCTGCCAACCTTGTGAGATTTAAACGTCCTCCTGTGCTCAACCCCTCTTCAGAGAGAGAGACTTACCTGGAGAGACTCATCTCATAGGTTTAAGCGCAGCCTGCTCAACCATCTCTTCACAGTATCTCTACATCTTTTCTATCTTTCTATCTAGTAATTGCATAAGATGTACAATGTCTATAAAAGACTATCATGGGGCAGAAACCTTTTGGACATAAGCCTAAATGACATAACAAAATAGGAAGGGACACGAAGGGGAGAAGTAAAAGTCAGTGTGGTGTGAAGGGAAGGATTGGTGTGTAAAGGAACATTCCCTGCTTGAGTGGGGAAAAGGGCAAGGGTACATAATGAGGGGGAGGCGGGAGGCATGACCCACCAAACAGAGGGGCTATTTGGCATTGTATAATCCTCAAGGAAACAGTCTGTAAAGTCTATGAATTATTCAGGATCAGTCTATGAAAAAGCAGCAGTGTGAAGGGAAATAAGCTGCTTCAAAATTGTGTAAAATGTATATAGGGTATGTCAGAAAGTCCGATACAAGTCTCAGTCCAAAGTAGATGGCTAGGGGAGGAATTGGCAGGGGATGCAACGCTGCATGAGGGAGGTCAGCCGCTGGAATGTTGCTCTTTTGTAGATAGCTAGCTGGAACTGCCAACACGTAACAAGCAGGTCAGAAGCAGGAACGGTAACCAGGCATGAAGAAAGTTCTGTCCTTGGAATTCGTGTATCAGGTTCTTCAGATCACGTTGAGTGACATCTAGGGTTTCGGGGGGTGTGCCACGGTAGTCGTGCCATCTAGTGAGTGATGTCAGGGTGTGCAGGGGTTCAGATGGTTTTTCCGGGATTCCTGTGAAAGAAACACAAACAATCTGCTTCTTGTGGTTAATTTGAACTGGTAACAAGTTATAGGTTTGTTATAGTTGATACCTCGATGATTATAATTGGTTTAGAATCTCTTTATGATTTATTAAAAGGTCATCTAATGTTATCTCCTGTAGCAGCCTCTACCGCAGGATCTTGAGACCAATTTTAGCTAAAATATGTATTTTAAACAGACTCAAATTGCTTAGAGAGTTAACGCATATTCGTGACAACGAATTTAACGTTTACAGTGCCAGATTGATGCCAGATCTGTTGTGGATTAATTTCCACAAGATAGTTTACAGGGCACCTTTGGGGGCCCTTCAAAGGTGTCCTGTATATAAAATTTATATAGTTTAGTTTTGGGAATGAATAGTCACGTTGAACATTTAGACTTTTACCTAAATAGTAAGTTACCTTAACAATTATTTTTTACCTTGTCTGGTAAAAGTGTAGCTGAAGGGTTACACTTCTGACCGTTAAGTTAGTGTTACCAAACTTGAGACATACCCATAAACATTTAGTTATAACAAACTGGAGAAAAAAGAATTTTTGTTATAAAAACACATTATTTAAAAACAATTTTAAATCTGTCATTAGTCACACAGTTTAAGACTAAACACTTACATATATACCAAAACTATATATACCAAAACTATATATAAAATTCAAAAGAGGGAGAAAGAAAAAAAATTTGGAATGTTTCTGGACGTCTCCAGAAACTTTGGCTGCGTCCATCATTTTTATATAAGGCCAATAACCTTTTAGAGTACTCCAAGCACATGGGTCATGCAAAAAAAAAAGAAAAAAAATTTGTCATTTAACACACTCATTCGCAAAAACAACTGGCCAGTTATAACATAAGACATACAGGGAAAGGGTAGGAGAGAGGTCTCTGTGAGCCAGACTTTGCAGGTTCTGCCATGTCGTATTACGTGTCCTGGGATGTATCCTGCATCTGGTCCTCTTGTAGTATTTCTTGTTCTTCAGGAATAACAGCGCCATCCTGCGGGTATTGTCGGACATGGCGGGCAGGAACCCAGACAGTTTTAGAGAAATTTTGAGGGAAAATGCATGCGACACCCCTTCCCATGGTCAATAATGGGTCAGGCCCTTTCCAAACTTTATCGAGTGGGTCTCTCCATTTCACCTTAATAGATGGGAGGGTAGATGGTGTTTGCCAGTGAGGAATAATAGGGGGTAAGGCTGAGTTATTGTAAATATTAAAGAGATTTAACGTAGTTAAGGCTTTTGCTAGCTGGATATTGGGGGGATATGTTCCTCCTTCATCTTTATTTAGTTGAGCCTTCAGTGTTTGATGGGCCCTTTCGACAATGCCTTGTCCCTGTGGATTGTAGGGAATGCCCGTGGTATGAGTAATATTCCAGAGGGAACAAAAATCTTTAAATTGTTTGCTTGAAAACATAGATGAATTGTCTGTTTTCAAAAATAATGGGAACCCCATAACGGCAAAACAAGAGAGCATATGGCTTACAAGCTTTTTAGCACTTTCTCCTGTCAGAGCTGTAGCCCACATAAATTTAGAAAAGGTATCAATTGAGACAAACACATATTTTTGTTTGCCAAAGTTTGGTATGTGGGTGACATCAATTTGCCAAATAGCATTAGCTTTTAAACCTCGGGGGTTAACCCCAAGGGTCTGGATAGCAGGTGTCTTTATGAGATTTGCACAAGAAGAGCATGTAGCAAGGATATGTTTTAACTGTGGTACAGGAACATCAGGGAATCGAGCTTGAAGGCCTTTAAGATTAACATGGGTTAGAGAGTGAAAATTAGTAGGATCAGAGACAGAGACTGGGAAAGTTCCTGTGGAGGCAAGGCGGTCAACTGCGGCATTCCCTTCGGACAGGGAACCAGGAAGAGGGCTGTGGGAACGAAGGTGCTGAATATACGGAGGTTGGTTTCGAGAACTGAGCATAGAGGCGATTTGAATCAAGAGAGGGGAAAGTGGGTTGTCATCAATTTTCACATACGAACGAGCAAGCCATGGAAGTAAGTTAACAGTATACACACTGTCAGAAAAAAGGCTGAAGGATTCTGGTACAGCTTTTAGTGCAAGAAAAACAGCATAAAGTTCTTTGTACTGAGGGGAATTATCAGGAAGCTCAGTAAAGAGAGGTTTAGGAGATTGTTTGTCTGGGTAATATATAAGGACAGCAGCTCCCCTTTTTCTGCCATCAGTAAAGATTGTAGGAGCAGAGGGAATGGGATCCCGAGAGAAAAGTTTAGGTGCTAGTAGAGGCAGAAGAGGCAAAGAAGCTATCAATTTATTAGAAGGAAAATGGTTATCTATTTGTCCTGGAAACCCCATGAAGTTTATGGCAAAGCGGGAATGATGGCGTATAAGCCACTCTGTATCTGTGAGAGAAAAGGGCAGAATGATTAAATCCGGTTCTTTCCCTAAGACCTGCACAGACCTATTTCTCCCTTGGCGAACCATGAATGCTAACGCATCTATCTCAGTGAGGAGTCTTGGAGCTCCTCCTACTGGCGTGTGAAGCCATTCGAAAACCCCATGGTCTTGCCACAGTGCCCCTACTACTGTGGGGGTGGAGTTGAAGATTAGAAGGTTTACCGGAGAGGAGGAGGAGAATCAAACAAGGTGCATGTCCTGGAGGGCCTGGTTAACCCTTTCCAGTGCCAAGGAGGCCTCAGGAGTTAACTTACGTTTTGAAGAGGGCTGTTTGTTTCCTTTCAACTGGTCAAACAGTGGTTGGAGGCAGCTTGTGGGCAGAAGAGATACTGCCTAAGCCAATTTAAATTTCCTAGAAAACTTTGTAAAGAAGCAAGAGTAAGGTTAGAAGGGAAGGTAACATTAGGTTTTAAGGGACGAATTTGCGTTAGAGAAATCTCTGAACCTAGGAAGGATATTGGAGGGATTAGCTGTATCTTCTCAGGGGCTACATTAAGGCCGCTTTTCTTTAATGCAGGAATGAGAAAATCACGTAAGGCATAGAGATCTGTATCTGATTTTCCCCATATTAAAATATCATCTGTATAATGAAAAATATTAAGGCCCTTATGAATATATGGGACAAGGGCAGATTTAACAGCCTCCTGACAAATTGTAGGACTATTGGCCATAACCTGGGTCAGCACCACCCATTCAAATCTATCAGCGGGGCTGGCATTATTAATAGACGGAACAGAGAAGGCAAAACGTTTACAATCTCGCTGATGCAAGGGGATAGAGAAAAAACAATCTTGTATATCAATAGCTATGATTGGAATTCCCGTGGGAATTACAGAAGCAAGAGGCAAACCCCTTTGGGGGGAGCCCCAGACCTGCATGGTTTTATTTACTGCACGGAGATCTTGAAGGAGGCGACATTTTCCCGAGCGCTTTTTAATCACAAAGACAGGAGTATTCCATGGGCTTCGAGAATGACGAATGTGTCCCAAGGACAACTGCTCTTGGACGAGCTCTTTGAAAATTTTTAGCTTATCCCTAGGTAAAGGCCACTGTTCCACCCAGACAGGCTCATTAGAAAGCCAGCTTAAGCGGGGTGCTTGGCTACAAACAGTGGCATTTAGTATTGGGGGTGCTGAATAGACCTGGTATTGCGGGAATGAGTTTTACGCTCTGCAGAGGCATCTGTGGATATCCTAACATTAAGACATTCCAGAAGATCCCTGCCCAGTAAGTTGGTGCTAATATTAGCTACCAAATGGCAGAAGTGTCCGGTAGAACCTTCTGGGTCTTCCCACATAAGCGAGTCTAGTGTGCAAAATGCTCTTGTCATCTCTCCTATTCCATGTAAACTGGGTCCACGGATGAGTTCCCAATCTTGGGGAACCTCTTCTTGCCTTAAAATCATCTTTGCTGCCCCCGTGTCAATAAAAAATTTAAAAGGAATATTGCCAATCTTTACTGTCATAGAAGGGTGACCTTGATCTAAAACATGAGTGGTCCACAAAATCTCAGGCCCCGAATTTGTACTATTCAGGGGCGAACCATCTTTATGAAATTGGGACCAACAATCTCTCTTCCAATGAAACCCCTTATGACATTTTGGACAAACAGTACGTGGTCTCTGGCTCCCTGACTGAAAGCGGGGTTGCTCTGGCTGGAGGCGTGGTTTCCCTGACTGGAGGCGTGGTCGCAACTTATCAGGACATTGGTTACGCCAATGTCCTTGGCGACCGCACTGAAAGCAGGTCCCGTTTTGCTTACGTGGGGCAACTGCATAGACCTGCGTCATAGCGAGTGTCCCATAATTGCCTGATGTAAGTTCCTGTGTCGCTAGAATCCAATTATCTGGGTGTAGGTGTTTAAGATTAAGGCATACCTGACGGAATTGTGGTGTCATGCCTTCCCAGACAATAGAGCGCAGGAGTAGTTTGTGGACATCAGGATTATAAACCTTTCTCTCTAAGCTTCTCTTCACCCTTGAGATGAAGCTCGCCAATGATTCATCTAAGCCTTCCTGAGAAGAGTTAATGGGAGCTGACAGATCTACATCAGGTGTGGTCACACTTTCCCATGCTTGTGTTGCACAGATGCGTACCTGTTCAAAATAACCGGTTGGAAACCTGGCTTCTGCCTGCTGAGCTCCAGATTCATAAGCTCCTGCTCCAAACAAAGCATCAGAATTCCATTCTATCTGTTTGTTACTATTTTCCTGCAATTGCCTAGAGCACTCATCGCGGAAACATGCCTGCCACTGAAGATAGAGAGGGTCTGGGAGTGCAGCACGAGCCAGTTCTTTCCAGTCTTGTGGTGTATTTAAATGCTGGTAAAAGCTTCTCAAAACGGACTTGGTCCATGGAGAGTGCATACCGTCCTCCCTGACTGCTTGCCTGAGCGTTCCAAGTTATTTCAAGGAATATGGCTGCCACGGCTGCGGGTTTTGTTTAGAAGGGGCCAAGTTTACCGGGAATGTGTGGATTTGGTCCGGTGGTGCGGGAGAGGGAGCTACAGAAGTGGAAAGTTCAGTAGAAACTGCTGTAGTGGCTGCAGGGGAGACTAAACGCATATCTACGGGGACGGAGCTCCCGGGGTGGACTGCACATGGTTTAAAATCCTTAAATGCTGAAAAAATATCCTTTAGCTCCCATATCTCAGCCACGAGGTCCCTTAATGGTGATGTATCAGCAGGGGGCGGGGTCAGGGACGAGGAAGCCTCAGGCGGAGCTGAAACCGCTGCAGCAGGGGCAGGGGTGGGGATCAGGAATGCAGAAGCTGCAGGCAGAGTTGAAACCGCGGCGGCAGGGGCAGGGGCGGGGTTCAGGAACGCAGAAGCTGCAGGCAGAGTTGAAACCGCGGCGGCAGGGGTCGTGGGAGAAGCTGAAACCGGGACGGAAGGGGCAGGGTTCAGGAACGCAGGCGGAGCTGAAACCGAAATGGAAGGGGCGGGGTTCAGCAATGCAGGCGCCTCAGGCGGAGCTGAAACGGAAGCTGAAACCGGAACGGAAGGGGCGGGGTTCAGGAATGCAGGCGCCTCAGGAGGAGCTGAAACGGAAGCTGAAACCGGGACGGAAGGGGTGGGGTTCAGGAACGCAGGCGGAGCTGAAACCGGAATGGAAGGGGCAGGGTTCAGGAATGCAGGCGCCTCAGGCGGAGCTGAAACGGAAGCTGAAACCGGGACGGAAGGGGCGGGGTTCAGGAACGCAGGCGGAGCTTAAACCAGAACGGAAGGGGCAGGGTTCAGGAAGGCAGGCGCCTCAGGCGGAGCTGAAACAGAAGCTGAAACCAGGACTGAAGGGGCATCAACGCTGTCTCCTCAGTTCCCCTCTGTACTACACCATTAGCAGGAGACTAAATAAAACAAAGGGCAAAGAAAGGAAAATTTCAACACCAGGATGACTGAGTTCACGATGCATGCACTGACTTCCAGTAAGGGCCCAGGGAAGAAGGCACGTAGAGACAGTCAGAGAGACAGAATGGTACAGCCTCAGCTTGTCCTGTGTGCAGGGAACTGCACTATGTCTATTTCTCCTTATATAAACGATATGGCTCTGTGAGATGTCTTTCATGACTGTGGCTCAGAAGAGCCAGGTGTATTCACTTTAGTACCCTAATACAGAGCTGTGCAGGTCTCTAGCTAAAAAATATTTTCAGACCTCTAAAAGTTACATATATAGAGAGATATATATATATATAGAGAGAGAGAGACACTGATATAGTCATTTTCTACAATGGATTCGATATGACATTCAGACAATTGATTGCTAAAACCTCGAGAGAAACTGTGCATCAGGAAAAAAAATTGTCAAAGGAGTAAAATCTCCAAATCATTAGCTATATGCAGCTCCAACGGGACCGATAGAAAAAGGCTCGAGAAGGAACTCATCCAGGAGACTCTCCACATGGACAGGCACCACAAGTTTCCTCGTCGGGCAACACACACAGGGCAGCTGCTAGTTCCCAGTGCAAGCCTCAGGGCAAAAACCTCTCCCTCTTCAGTGTCTCAGAATTCAAAAACATCCTAAACTGTGTTTATTGATGACAGGATCAAACCTGGCTTGTAGAGACTTTAAGGCAGTAGCTCTCATGCCCACAGACCCAGGACAGCCCCAGCCTTCACCATATACTGTACTACCAGACCTGACAGCAATGTGTGTGTGTGTGTCTGTCTGTCTGACTGTGTGTGTCTGTGTGTGTTTAGAGATCACCTGTAGTAGTCTCAGAGCATGGGTGGCAAGGAAGCCAGCCTCAACTGCAACTTATGTACAGAGAACCTAGCTAGTCAGGGCGAGCCAGCTAGCCCAGATTCTGGCTAAGGAAGAATGCATATGCAAAGGGACTCTCATGTCTAAATCTCCTGAGTTCCCTATTCAATCTCATGCCTCACTATCTCATCCAAACACTGCCAACGGGGGAAGCTGGGGAACTCCTCAGAATTTAGGGGCATGAGCCTGTCCAGTCACGTCCAGTCACGTTTGGCTGCCTACTCAGCTTCCATGCTCTCAGTCCACTGATCAGGGCAGCAGATTACAAGCCCAGAAAGAACCCAGAAAGAGCTGTGTCTCAACATAGATTGTTTTCGACCAAACAATAGTAGATGAACCCTGTCCCTTACACCTACCCTTTGGGTCCAGCTAAGGCAATTGCTCCTCTGGCCTCACATCCCTGATCATGGTGTCCTAGTGTCCACACATCACACTCAGAGAGATTCCCAGAAGCAGGCATGCATGACTATCCCATACAAAGTCTCTCTGCTTGCAGGAAGCACAAAATCCCTGGGCCCTTGCTATGGACAAACAAAAGAAAGATGGATGCCTCCATTCGCTGAATCCGGAGATTCCAGTGGAGATCACAGCCCCGCCCCTCACCTGAGGGCCTGGATGCTGCTAATAAAGGCAATTGGAAACACCTGTTACCACTTGGGCCCTGAGGACATACTCAGGAATCCCTCCAGGAACTAGCAGGCTGGCAGACCTCCTGATCCCGGGATAGCTGTGCTACTAGTTGGGTGGCCCTTCTGACAGAGGTGAGAATATTCCCTAGATACAAGAAAGAACTTCAGGTTTCAAAAGGAATTGAAAACCCCATGAGGAACTTGGAAAAGACATTTTACAGCCATCAAAACACCCTCTTTCAGAACCCTGTAAGCTTCCGTTTTGTGATGCTTTACATTCGGCTTAATAGAAGGAAAGCACAATGTGTCTGCCAGGGGGATAGAGTTTCACTTCTCTTCACCTGGTCTCTCATGGAATTAGGACAAGGACGGTGTGCAGCAAGGTGAGGAGGGCTTCAGTTAGGCTGAGTGTCAGCCTCAGGACCCTGGAGAATGGGAGTCAAGCACATAGGGCCTGGACAGCTAGAGCTGCAGATGGACATATGCCTGGATCCTGAAGCAGCAACGCTGTTTCAGCAGTTCCCCTCTGTACTACACCAAGTGAAGGAGACTAAATAATCCAAAGGGCAAAGAAAGGAAAACTTCAACTCCAGGATGACTGAGTTCACGATGCATGCACTGACTTCCAGTAAGGGCCCAGGGGAAAAGGCAGGTAGAGTCAGTTAGAGAGACTGAATGACAGAGACAGAAAAGGACTCAAAGTCTGGCCCTGTGTTGATCAGTGCCAGAGCACTGAAGACATACCCTCCTTGCCCATGCATACTTCTTACAAGTGGCATTGTTATTTATGTTTGTGAGGAAAGGTTACACTTAGAACATCTAGGTCTTAACCACTCTGAGAACCAACACTTGTCCGGCAGCCCACTCTCCAAAACTGCCCCTGCCTCTCCAAATTGGATGCAGTCTTAGTAATGCTCCAGCCAAGATGCAGGCTGGCGTATTGCATCTAAATCGTCCAGCCTAAGACTGTCCTGTGTGCAGAGAACTTCACTATGTCTATTTCTTCTTTCATTTACAGTTTTGGGATAGGACTTGGTGGACAAAAGAGCAAAAGTGAAGTAGATGATTTGGTAGCGGTAGTTTTTGCTGAGAGAGATTTGTAGAGTGATAAGAGTAAAATCTCAAATACATTAGCTATATGCAGCTCCAACGGGACAGAGCGAAAAAGGCTTGACAATTGGAAACACCTATTACCACGTGGGACCTGAGGACATACTCAGAAATCCCTCCAGGAGCTAGCAGGCTGGCAGACCTCCTGACCCAAGATAGCTGTACTCCTAGTTGGGAGGGCCTTCTGGCAAGAGGTGAGAATATTCTCTAAATAAAAGAAAGAACTTCAGGTTTCAAAAAGGTTTGAAACCCCATGAGGCAATTGGGAAAGACTTTTCACAGCCATCAAAACACCCTCTTTCATAAACCTGGAAGCTTCCATTTTGCATGGAATATCTGGACACTGGTGTGGCCATCACTATATATATATAGATGGGAACTGTTTTTGACCAAACAATAGTGGAAGAACCCGGCCTCTTATACCTCCCCTTTGGATCCGCTAAGGCAATTGCTCCTGTGGCCTCACAATCCCTGATCACGGTGTATTGGTGTCCACACATCACACTCAGAGAGATTTCCAGAAGTAGGCATCCATGAGTGTGCCATACAAAGTCGCTCTGCCTACAGGAAACACAAACTCCCCGAGCCCTTGCTATGGAGAGACAAAAGGAAGATGGATGCCTCCTTTGGCTGAATTAGTAGTTTACAGGGGAGATCACAGCCCCGCCCCTCACTTGATGGCCTGGCTGCTGCTAATAAAGGCAATTGCAAACACCTGTTACCACTTGGGACCTGTGGACATACTCAGGAATCCCTCCAGGAGAGAGCAGGCTGGTAGACATCCTGACCCCAGGATAGCTGTGCTCCTAGTTGGAGGTCATTCTGGCCAGAGGTGAGAATATTCCCTAGTACAAGAAAGAACTTCAGGTTTCAAAAGGATTTGAAACCCCATGAGGCACTTGGAAAAGACATTTCACAGCCATCAAAAAATCCTCTTTCTGAACCCTGGAAGCTTCCGTTTTGTGTGGAAAATCTGGACACTGGTGTGGCCATCAGTGCCACAGATCCTTTACATTAGTCCCAATAGAGGGAAAGTATGATGTGTGTGCCAGTGGGATAGAGTTTCATTTCTCTTGACCTGGGCTCTCATGGAATAAGGAGAAGGATGCGGTGCAGGAAATTGAGGAGGGCTGCATTTAGGCTGAGTGTCAGCCTCAGGGCCCTGGAGAATGGAAGTCAAGCACAGAGGGCCTGGACAGCTGCAGCTGGAGATGGCCATATGCCTGTTACCTGCAGCCGGAACGCTGTGTCCTCAATTCCCCAATGTATTATTCCATATGCAGGAGACTGAATAATCCAAAGGGCAAAGAAAGGAAATTTCAACACCAGGAAGTCCGAGTTCACGATGCATGCACTGAATTCCATAATGGCCCAGTGAAGAAGGTACGTAGAGACAGTCAGAGAGACAGAATGACAGAGACAGAAAAGGACTGAAATTCTGGCCCTGTGTTTAGCAGTGCCAGATCACTGAAATCAAACCCTCCATGCCCATGCATACTTCTTACAAGTGGCATTTTTATTTTATGTTTGTGAGGAAAGATTACACTTAGAACATCTAGGTCTTAGCCCACTCTGAAAAGCAACACTTGGCCTGCAGCCCACACTCCAAAAATGACCTCGCCTCTCTGATTTGGAAGTAGTCTTAGTGATGCACCAGCCAAGATGCCGGCTGGCGTATTGCATCCCCCTTGTCCAGCCTCAGACTGTCCTGTGTGCTGGGAACTGCACTATGTTTATTTCTTCTTTGATTTACAGTTTTGGGATAGGACTCGGTGGACAAAAAAGCAAGAGCGAAGTAGATGATTTGGCAGTGGTAGTTTGTGCTGAGAGAGATTTGTAGAGTGATAAGAGGTATACGAATGGCTCTGTGAGATGTCTCTCATGACTGTGGCTCAGAAGGTCCAGGTGTATCCACAATACTACCCTAATCCAGAGCTGTGCAGGTCTCTAGCTAAAAATATTTTCAGATCCCTACATGTTACATATATGTATATATATATATATATATATATATATATATATATATATATATATATATAGAGAGAGAGAGAGAGAGAGAGAGAGAGAGAGAGATACAGAGAGAGAGTGAGACACTGATGTAGTCATTTTCTACAATGGATTCGATGTGACATTCAGACAATTGATTGCTAAAACTTGGAGAGAAACTGTGCATCAGGAAAAGAATTGTCCAAAGGAGTAAAATCTCAAAATCATTAGCTATATGCAGCTCCAATGGGACAGCGCGAAAAGGCTTGAGAACGAACTCATCAAGGAGACTCTCCACATGGACAGGAACCACAAGTTTCCTAGTATGGCAACAGACACAGTGCATCTGGTATTTACAAACTGCGGCTCCAGTATCCTACGTGAAATCTGTATTATTTATTCATTGATTGATTGATTGCCTCAAGGGGTTATTGCTACAGCTCACTGCCTGTGCCACGAATAATCCACAGCTCCTGCACTCCATTTGTTCCCCTTTAGCTGCCCTTGTTGCTTGGTTACTGTAGTGGTTATTGTTGCTGTTGTTGTTCTGAAACTTTCATCGGACAGAGAGAAAAGGAGAGAGTAGGGGAAATACAGAGTGGAGAAACAGAGCCCCTGAAGACCTGCTTCACCCCCTGTAAAGCGACTCTCCTGCAGGTGGGGGTCTGGGTGCCCTCTTGTGCCCAAATGTTACATTGTAGATGGACTTTTTGCAGTTCTTGCTCCCCAGGACATTGGACTGTCTCAACTCCCTCCATTACAACATGAAAAAAAGACTCTTGACAGCCTTCGAGCAAATGGAGTGATGGCGAGGGGAGCTGGTTGCATGTCTGCGCTGCTCAAGCCCAGGTGTCTGGGGGGGCCGAGGCAGAGGCTTTAAGGGGGCTAGGGGGCAGAAGGAGACTGTATGAGAGGCAGGTTGCAGGCAGGGGAGCGCGTGAGTGTGTGCAGGGCTGTGTGTGGGTGTGGTGGCAGGGGGTAAGGACAGGTGCCCCTGCTGGATGGTGAGATGGCAGCTGTGCTGGCCCTGGGCCCTCAGGGCTGAAGGGCAGAAGCAGAGTGGCAGTAAAGTAGCGCAGGGAGGCACACAGTAGATGTTAGTTGGGGAGCTGGGGGACAGATGGCAAGGGGAAAGGGGGCATCCTTGAGGAGGGGTCTGGACTAGAGAATGAGGGGAGGTGTAGGCATGGAAGGTCCCAGGAACCAGGGACTGACAGGAACAGATTCCTGCACCCACCCACTGGATAGAAGCTGCAGCAGCCAGAGAAGCAACCCTGGCTTGCCTAGGCCAAGGGCCCTGAGTGAGTCCCTCTGAGGATGAGGAAGAGGAGGAGGAGGTGGAGGAGGAGGAGTAGGAGGAGGAGGACGAGGAAGAGGAGGAGGAAGAAGAGGAGGAGGAGGAGGGGCAGGAGGGCAGCTGTCAGTAGGCAACGGGATTAATAGAGGCCTCCATTACAGAGGCTTGTGTCCAGGCCCGCACCCACCAACCGTCAGGGGAAGCTCAGGGCACTCAGGGACCTGGTGTGTTTATCTCTGGGGCGGGGACTGTCAGTCAGCAAGACTGTGTGTCAGTGCACATGGTGTGACAGGGGACTGGCGGAAGTTGGTCCCCAGCCCTGGGCTGTCAGATGCCAGCCCCTTGCCTAGACACACACCAATCTACCCATAGCCCCTTGGCCCGGCCGACTTGCACCTGCTTTGGCCTGGGGCTCTGGCTCTGGTGGCTGGCCACCACCCCTCAGGTCAAGTTCAGGGTGGGGGTCATGGCTGCTTGTCAACTGTATGGGCGGGGACCCCATGGCCTAGCAACCACAGGAGCCCTCTGTGATGTCCTAGCCGCTGTCCTTCTGTGCTGGTCACACTGGCACTGTGCAGCCCAACTGCCCTGCCACTAGGTCAGCCAGCAGCGCCCAGATGCCTGGGCTCTGTCACAGAGGGACGGAAGGATGGGAAGACAGTGCTGACCGAGGAGCGACCTCAGGGTCCTCTGACAGCCAAGAGAAACAGTTGGAGGTGTGCCCGGGATCCAGGGAGCCCAGTCCAGAGCGGCCTGCATGCCTGCCTGCCTTCCTGGATGTCTCTATGCTGCCTTTGTCCAGGTAGGTTTCTCAGGTCCCCTCCACTCCTGTCCTCTCCTGTCCTCACCATCCACTCCCCTCTCCTCTCCTCTGCACTTTGCTTTTCTCCTTTGTCTGTCCTCTCTTCCGGGTGCCCTGCTAAACAGCTCCAGCACTTGTGATGGTTCTCCAGTGACAGCTGTTCGCAAGCCCTTCCACCCCCCTCTGCCCCTGACATGACCCAGCTCAGAGGGTCTCCGGCTCACCCCACCCACACCCACACCCTCCAACACATTCCCTGGTTCAGCCCCTCTGCCCTATTCAGCCGAACTGGCCCCTTTGCAACCTACCTATGCATCGTTGTTTGTCTTCACCATTCAAGGAGAGTTCTCCTTTCGTACGTAGCTTGGTTGACTGGTGGATGGATGGATAGATGGATGGACGGAAGGATGGACAGATGGATGGATGGATAGCTGGTTGGGTGGATGGATGGATGGACAGGTCAATGTATTGGTTTTGTAGAGGCAGAGTACCATCTAGGGGTACTTGAGACCGCTGGTGTCAGAGCCCTAGTCTATGTCTAATAGCAAACATGAATTCATCAATAACAACAATGAATAACCATCTAAATAAATAAATAAATATAAAAACTGGCTTAAAAATACATGGCGTCTTTGCCTTTCTGCATATGGAGTGCTGTGAGGATCTTAAGAAGGAAAGCATTGTCCTGAGTAGCCCCTTTGAAGTAGTGGAATATTTCATTTTCCTTTTTCTTTTTTGACTTTCCATTTTCTTTATTATTTATTGCCTCACTATCATCCAAACACTGCCAACCGGGGAAGCTGGGGCACCCCTCAGAATTCAGGGGCAGGACCCTGTCCAGTCACGTTTGGCTGCATACTCAGCCTCCAGGCTCCCAGTCCACTTCTCAGTGGAAGCAGATTACAAGCCCAGAAAGAACCCAAAAAGAGCTGTGTTTCAACATAGATGGGAACTGTGTTTGACCAAGCAATTGTGGATGAACCAGGCCCCTTACACCTCCCCTTTGGGACCGGTTAAGGCAATTGCTCCTGTGGCCTCACAATCCCTGATCATGGTGTCCACTGGTGTCCACACATCACACTCAGAAAGATTCAGAATTAGGCATCCATGAGTGTCCCATACAAAGTCGCTCTGCTTGCAGGAAGCACAAACTCCCCCGGCCATTGCTATGGACAGACAAAAGGAAGATGGATGCCTCCATTGGCTGAATTTGTAGTTTCCAGTGGAGATCACAGCCCCACACTTCAACTGAGGGCCTGCCTGCTGCTAATAAAGGCAATTAGAAACACCTATTACCACTTAGGCCCTGAGCCCATACTCAGGAATCCCTCCAGGAGCTAGCAGACCTCAGGCTGGCAGACCTCCTCACCCGGCATAGCTGTGCTCCTAGTTGGGTGGCCATTTTGGTCAGAGGTGAGAATATTCCCTAGATACAGGAAAGAACTTCAGGTTTCAAAAGGATTTGAAAACCCCATGAGGCACTTGGAAAAGAATTTTCACAGCCATCAAAACACCCTCTTTCTGAACGCTGGAAGTTTCCATTTAGCTTGGAAATCTGGACAATGGTGTGGCCATCAGTACCACAGATCATTTACATTCGGCCCAATAGACGGAAAGCACAATGTGTGTGCCAGGGTGGTAGAGTTTCACTTCTCTTCATCAGGGCTCTCATGGAATAAGAACAAGGATGCAGTGCAGGAAATTGAGGAGGGCTGCATTTAGGCTGAGTTTCAGCAACAGGGCCCTGGAGAATAGGAGTCAAGCACAGAGGGCCTGGACAGCTGCAACTGCAGATGGACATATGCCTGTTACCTGCAGCAGGAAAGCTGTCTCCTCAGTTCCCCTCTGTACCATGCCATATTCATGAGACTAAGTAATCCAAAGGGAAAAGAAAGGAAAATTTCAACACCAGGAAGACCGAGATCACGAAGCCTCTACTGAATTCCAGGAAGGGTCCAGAGAAGAAGGCACACAGAGACAGACAGAGAGACAGAATGACAGTGACGAAAATGACAGAAATTCTGACCCTGTGTTGATCAGTGCCAGAGCACTGAAGACAAACCCTCCATGCCCATGCATACTTCTTACAAGTGGCATTGTTATTTTATGATTGTGAGGAAAGGTTACACTTAGAACATCTAGGTCTTAGCCCACTCTGAGTAGCAACACTTGGCCTGCAGCCCACTCTCCAATACTGCCCTTGCCTCTCCAAATTGGAAGTACTTTTACTGATGCTCCAGCCAAATGCAGGCGGGAGTATTTCATCTACCTGGTCCAGCCTCAGTCTGTCCTGTGTGTAGGGAACTGCACTATGTCTATTTCTTCTTTGATTTACAGTTTTGGTATAGGAATCGGTGGACAAAAAGAGCAAGATGGAAGTAGATGATTTGGCAGCTGTAGTTTGTGCTGAGAGAGATTTGTAGAGTGAAAAGAGGTATATGAATGGCTCTGTGAGATGTCTCTCATGACTGTGGCTCAGAAGGGCCAGGTGTATCTGCATTACTACCCTAATTCAGAGCTGTGCAGGTCTCTAGCTAAAATATTATCAGATCTCTCCATGATATATATATATATATATATATATATATATATATATATATATGTGTGTATATAGCGAGAGAGAGAGAGAGAGGGAGTGAGACACTAATGTAGTCATTTCCTACAATGGATTCGATATGACATTCAGACAATTGATTGATAAAACTTGGAGAGAAACTGTGCATCAGGAAAAGAATTGTCCAAAGTAGTAAAATCTCAAAATCATTAGCTATATGCAGTTCCAAAGTGACATAGCGAAAAGGCTTGAGAAGGAACTCATCAAGGAGACTCTCGACATGGACAGGCACAACAAGTTTCCTAGTCTGGCAACAGACACAGTACATCTGGTAGTTCTCAGTGCAAGCCTCAGGGCAAAAAGCTCTCCCTCTTCAGTGTTTTTACATCTGAAAGGAGAAAAGTGACCTAGGGCCATAGAGAGCTACAATGGTGTCAATATTGATCTGTAAATCAGAATGTACCAAGTGTTTTGCAAAAAATTAATTTATTATAAACACTGAGTGATACTGGCATGGAAATGAGGAGACAGAATATGGCTTGTGTCAGAAAGACTTACAAACTGAGGCTCCAGTAGCCTAGGTGAAATCGCCAACGCAACAAGACAGAGCTAAGCAGTGTTCTGCTAACTCTCTTTGTATATCTGTGCCTGTCAGTAAAATAAGTATAAAAGTAAAATATTAATAAGTGCAGACAGAGTGAGTGAGAGCCTGTGAGAGTCAGAGACAGAGAAGGCAAGAAGAGAAATAGAAGAGTGGGAAAGAGACCAGAAGTCAAAAACCTCCCACACTGTGTTCATACATGACAGGTTCAAACCTGGGTTGTCGAGATTGTAAGGAAGCAGTCTCAAGTCCACAGACCCAAGACCACCCCAGGCTTTACCATATGTTTGTAGTATTTACGACATGAAATGTATTGTGAGTGTAAACTTCCCTTCAATTATAAGAGAAAAAACTATCAAGCAGGAGAAATGACCCCTCATGTAATATAGGACTAAATAAATATGTAAATAAATGGCGATGATATAGGAGGATTGAAAAAAATGAAAAATAAAAACAAAAAGCACAAGACCTGATTACAGGAGAAAATAGAAACCATATGCTGAGAAACAGAGGGCAGCTTCAAAAATTCCGAGACACTTCAGAGTCCAGGGAAATTAATATTTCAGGAGAATGAAAAGAAACTCATATGTACTGAAGCTTACACTAGAGAAAGGAGGCAACTTCTGTACTATGATAGTTACAATAAGGATGCTGATAGAAATGCTATTAGAAATGCTACTGGAAGGTTCTATTATATATAATTGTATTGAATCCTGCTCCAACTAGGTGGCCAATTATTAATGAAAAAGGAAGCAGTTATAAATGTGTTAATTTTGATAAAGATCAACATAGGTCGACAATTCTAAAAATGACAGATATATATATATTTGTATATATATATACGTTTATTATAAAATCTGAGAGAAACTGCCATGGAAATGAGGAGACAGAATATGGCTTGTGTCATAGAGACTTACAAAGCTGTGGCTTAAGTAGCGTAGGTGATATCACCAACAAAACAAGCCAGAGCTCAGCAGTGCTCTGGTAACTCTCTTTGTATATCTTGGCCTGTCAGTAAAATAAGTATATAAGTAAAATATCAATCAGTGAAGAAACAGTGTGTGAGAGCATGTGAGAGTTAGAGACAGAGAAGGCAAGAAGAGTAATAGATGAGTTGGAAAGAGACCAGAAGTCAAAAACCTCCTACACTGTGTTCATTGATGACAGGTTCAAAGCTGGCTTTTAGAGATTGTAAGGCAGCAGCTCTCATGCCCACAAAACCCATATAACCCCAGCCTTCACTATATGATGTACTATCAGACCTGACAGTAATGTGTGTGTGTGTGTTTGTCTGGCTGTCTGTGTGTGCCTGTATGTGCTCAGAGCTCACAGTATAGTAGTGTCAAGGCATGGGTGTCAAGATAGCCAGCCTCACCTACAACTTATGTACAGAGAATCTAGCTGGTCAGGTCAAGCCACCTACCCTAGATTCTGGCTAAAAAAGAATGCATATGCAAAGGTACTCTCATGTCTCCCTTTCCTGTGTTCCCGATTCAGTCCCACACCTCACTATCAACCAAACACTGCCAACGGGGTAAGCTGGGGAACCCCTCGGAATTCAGGGGCATGAGCCTGTCTAGATACGTTTGGCTGCCTACTCAGCCTCCAGACTCTCAGTCCACTGCTCAGGGCAGCAGATTACCAGCCCAGAAAGAGCTGTGTTTCAAAATAGATGAGAACTGTGTTTGACCAAACAATAGTGGATGAAACCGGCCCTCAAACCTATTCTTTGGGTCCGGCTAAAGCAACTACTCCTGTGGCCTCACAATCCATGATCATGGTGTCTTGGTGTCCACACATCACACTCAGAGAGATTCCCAGAAGTAGGCATGCATAAGTGTCCCATACAAAGTCGCTATGCTTGCAGGAAGCACAAAATCCCTGGGCTCTTCCTATGGAGAGACGAAAGGAAGATGGATGCCTCCATTGGAGGAATTAGGATCTTCCAGTGGAGATCATGGCCCCGCCCACACCTGCGGGCCTGGCTGCTGCTAATAATTGCAATTGGAAACACCTGTTACCACTTGGGACCTGAGGACATACTCAGGAATCCCTCCAGGAACTAGCATGCTGGCAGACCTCCTGACCCCGGGATAGCTGTGCTCCTAGTTGGGAGGGACATCGGGCCAGAGGTGAGAATATTACCTAGATACAAGAAAGAACTTCAGGTTTCAAAAGGATTTGAAACCCCAGGAGGCAGTTTGAAACGCCATTTCACAGCCATAAAAACACCCTCTTTATGAACCCTGGAAGCTTCCGTTTTACATTAAAAATCTGGACACTGGTGTGGCCATCAGTACCACAAATCCTTTACATTCGGCCCAATAGAGGGAAAGCACAATGTTGTGCCAGGGTGGTAGAGTTTCACTTCTCTTCACCTGGGCTCTCATGGAATAAGGACAAGAATGAGGTGCAGGAAATTGAGGAGGGCTGCATTTAGGCTGAGTGTCAGACACAGGGTTCTGTAGAATGGGAGTCAAGCACAGAAGGCATGGATAGCTTCAGCTGGAGATGTACATATGCCTGTTACCTGCAGCAGGAACGGTGTCTCCTCAGTTCCCCTCTGTACTATGCCATATGCATGAGACTAAATAATCCAAAGGACAAATAAAGGAAAATATCAACACGTAGAAGACCGAGTTCAGGATGCATGCAATGACTTCCAGGAAGGATCCAGGGAAGAAGGCATGTAGAGACAGTCAGAGAGACAGAATGACAGTGACTGAAAAGGACAGAAATCCTGGCCCTGTGTTGATCAGTGCCAGAGCACTGAAGACAAACCCTCCATGTCCATGTATACTTCTTACAAGTGGCATTGTTATTTTATGATTGTGATGAAAGGTTACACTTAGAACATCTAGGTCTTAGCCCACTCTGAGAAGCAACACTTGGCCTGCAGCCCACTCTCCAAAACTGTCCTTGCCTCTCCAAATTGGAAGTAGTTTTAGTGATGCTCCAGCCAAATGCAGGCTGGCATATTTCATCTCCCTGATCTAGCCTCAGCCTGTCCTGTGTGCAGGGAACTGCACTATGTCTATTTCTTCTTAGATTTACAGTTTTGGTATAGGACTCGGTGGACAAAAAGAGCAAGAGGGAAGTAGATGATTTGGCAGCTGTACTTTGTGCTGACAGAGATTTGTAGAGTGATAAGAGGTAAAAGAATGGATCTGTGAGATGTCTCTCATAACTGTGGCTCAGAGGGCCAGGTGTATCCGCATTACTACCCGAATCCAGAGTTGTGCAGTTCTCTAGGTAAAATATATTCTCAGAACTCTACATGTTACATATATATATACATATATATATATATATAGAGAGAGAGAGAGACGAGAGAGACACTTATGTAGTAATTTTCTACAAAATTATGTATTATGTATGCGATATGACATTCAGACAATTGATTGTTAAAACCTGGAGAGAAACTGTGCATCAGGATAAGAATTGTCCAAAGGAGTAAAATATCCAAATAATTAGCTATATGCAGCTCCAAAGGGACCGATTGAAAAAGTCAGTGATTGGCAAGCAACCTTGAGAACCGCCCATACGGCCCTGCAGCACTCTCATTGGGCAGCCTCTGGAAGGCCTGCCCACCAGCCATTTCTGCTGGAAAAAGATGAGAATTCAAAATCCTCCTACACTGTGTTCATTGATGTCAGGTTCAAAGCTGGCTTGTAGAGATTGTAAGGCATCAGCTCTCATGCCCACAGACCCCAGACAACCCCAGCCTTCACCACATGCTGTACTATCAGACCTGACAGTAATGTGTCTGTGGGTGTGTCTGTCTGTCTGTCTGTGACTGTGTGTGCTCAGAGCTCACCTATATTTGTCTCAGAGCATAGGTGGGAAGGTAGCCAGCCTCACCTGCAACTTATGTACAGAAAACCTAGATGGTCAGGGCAAGACAACTATCCCAGTTTCTGGCTAAGCAAAATGCACATGCAAAGGGACTCATGGCTACCTCTCCTGAGTTCGCGATTCAATCTCTTGCCTGACTATCATCCAAACACTGCCAATGGGGTTAGCTGGGGCACCCCTCAGAATTCAGGGGCATAAGCCTGTGCAGTCACGTTTGGCTGCCTACTCACCCTTCAGACTCTCAGTCCACCTTCAAGCCACCAGATTACAAGCACAGAAAGAACCCAGAAATAGCTGTGTTTCAACATAGATGGGAACTGTGTTCGACCAAACAATAGTGGATGAACCGGTCCATTAAACCTGTCCTTTGGGTCTGTCTAAGGCAATTGCTTCTGTGGCCTCACATCCCAGATTATGGAGTCCTGGTGTCCACACATCACACTCATAGAGATTCCCAGAAGTAGGCATGCATGAGTGTCCCATACAAAGTCTCTCTGCTTGCAGGAAGCACAAATTCCCCCGGGCCCTTGCTATGGACAGAAAAAAGAAAGATGGATGCCTCCATTGGCTGTATTTGGAGCTTCCAGTGGAGATCACAGCCCCGCACCTCACCTGTAGGCCTGGCTGCTGCTAATAAAGGCAATTGGAAACACCTGATACCACTTGCGCCCTGAGGACATACTCAGGAATCCCTCCAGGAGGTAGCAGGCTGGCAGACCTCCTGACCCCGGGATTGCTGTGCTCCTAGTTGGAAGGGACATCGGGCCAGAGATGAGAATATTCCCTAGATACCAGAAAGAACTTCAGGTTTCAAAATGATTTGAAAACCCCATGAGGCACTTGGAAATGTCATTTCACAGCCATCAAAACACCCTCTTTCAGAACCCTGGAAGCTTCCATTTTGCCTGGAAAATCTCAGAATTCAAAATCCTCCTAAACTGTGTTCATTGATAACAGGTTCAAACCTGGCTTCTAGAGATTGTAAGGCAGCAGCTCTCATGCCCAGACATCCCAGACAGCCCCAGCCTTCACCATATGCTGTACTGCCAGACTTGACAGTAAATTGTTTGTGTGTGTGTGTGTTTCTGTATGTCTGAATGTGTTTGTCTGTGTGTGCTCAGAGCTCACCTGTAGAAGTATCAGAGCATGGGTGTCAAGGTAGCCAGCCTCACCTGCAACTTATATAAAGAGAACCTAGCTGGTCAGAGCAAGCCAGCTAGCCCAGATTCTGGCTCAGCAAGAATGCATATGCAAAGGGACTCTCATGTCTAAATCTCCTGAGTTCCCTATTAATCCCATGCCTCACTATCTATCATCCAGAGGAAGCTGGGGCACCCCTGAGAATTCAGGCGCATGAGCCTGTCCAGTCACATTTGGCTGCCTACTCAACATCTAGGCTCTCAGTCCACTGCTCTGGGCAGCAGATTACAAGCATGCCGGGATAGTCTGAGGGTACTTCTTCCCGAGCTAGTGCTCTCTGGGTTGGAGAGAACTCAACTGGAGCTGATCTAGGCTGCTGTGTGGGAGAGGGATCAGGAACTCGTGCTGCACCAACTTCCGCAGGAGATACACTCTGGAACTCTCGGAGACGGAAAGCAATTTCCAAGTGTCTTTAATCAGAAGAGCAGCTGTTTTTATACTCTCCAAGTAGGGTGGAAACAGGATGTGATATAGAGAGGGTGGAGAGAAAAGTGACTGGTGAAAATCAGAGTTTGACAAGGAGGGGGCGTAACAGGGGACCAGGAAGAGGGCTGTGGGAACGTAGGTGCTGAACATACAGTGGATGGGTTCGAGAACAGAGCATAGAGGCAATTTGAATTAAAAGAGGAGAAAGTGGGTTGTCATCAATTCTTACATAAGATCGAGCAAACCATGGAAGTAAGTTAACAGTATACACACTGTCAGAAAAAAGGTTGAAGGATTCTGGTACAGCTTTTAATGCAAGGAAAACAGCACAAAGTTCTTTGTACTGAGGGGAATTATCAGGAAGTTCAGTAAAGAGAGGTTTGGGGTATTGCTGGTCTGGATAATATATAAGGGCAGCAGCTCCCTTTTTTCCACCATCAGTGAACACTGTAGGAGCAGAGGGGATGGGATCTCGAGAGAAAAGTTTAGGTACTAGTAGAGGCAACAGAGGTAAAGAAGCTATCAAATTATTAGAGGGAAAATGATTATCTAATTGTCCTGGAAAACCCATTAAACTTATGGCAAAACGAGAATGGTGGCGTATGAGCCATTCTGTATCAGTGAGAGAAAAGGGAAGAATGATTGAATCTGGTTCCCTTCCTAAGACCTGAACCGATCTGTTTCTTCCTTGGCGAACCATAAATGCTAAGGCATCAATCTCGGTAAGGAGTCTTGGAGCTCCGCCTACTGGCGTATGAAGCCATTCGAGAACGCCATGTTTCTGCCACAATGCCCCCACTACCGTGGGGGTGGAGTTAAACATTAGAATATTTACTGGAGAGGAGGGGGAGAATCGAACGAGGTGCATGTCCTGGAGAGCCTGGTTAACTTTTTCCAGAGCCAAGGATGCTTCGGGGGTTAACATACGCTTTGAGGAGGGCTGTTTGTTTCCTTTTAACAGATCGAACAGTGGTTGCAGGCAGCTCGTAGGCAGATAAAGATACTGCCTAAGCCAATTCAAATTTCCAAGAAAACTTTGTAAAGAAGCAAGAGTGAGATTAGAAGGAAAAGTAACACAAGGTTTTAAAGGACAAATCTGCGTTAGAGAAATCTCTGAGCCTAAGAAAGATATTGGAGGGATTAGCTGTATCTTCTCAGGAGCTACATTAAGTCCACTTCTCTTTAAGGCAGGGATTAGAAAATTACGTAGGGCGGAGAGATCTGTATCTAATTCTCCCCATATTAACACATCATCCATATAATGAAAAACCTTAAGGCCCTTATGAATATATGGGAAAAGGGCAGATTTAACAACCTCTTGACAAATAGTAGGACTATTAGCCATGCCCTGGGGCAGTACCACCCATTCAAATCTATCGGCAGGGCTGGCATTATTAATAGAAGGAACAGAGAAAGCAAAACGTTTAAAATCTTGTGGGTGTAAGGGAATAGAGAAAAACAATCCTGTATATCAATAGCTATGATTGGAATTCCTGTGGGAATTGCGGAAGCAAGAGGCAAACCCCTTTGGGGGGAGCCCCAAACCTGCATGGTTTTATTAACTGCACGAAGATCTTGGAGGAGGTGCCATTTTCCTGAGCGCTTTTTAATTACAAACACTGGAGTATTCCATGGGCTCCGAGAATGACGAATGTGTCCCAAAGATAACTGCTCTTGCTCGAGTTTTTTTAAAATTTCTAGCTTCTCCCTAGGCAAAGGCCACTGTTCCACCCAGACAGGCTAATTAGAAAGCCAATCTAAGCGGGGAGTTCTGTTACGAACAGTGGCAGTTAGTATTGGGGGTGCTGGTTGGGTCTAGCAGTCTCACAGGAGTGAGTGTGGTGTCCTGCAGAGGTGTCTGAGGATATCACTACATCTAAAGATTCCAGCAAGTCTCTTCCCAATAAATTGGTGCTTATATCAGCTATTAAAGGCTGAAAGCGTCCGGTAGTCCCTTCTGGATCTTCCCACACAAGGGAATCTCGTGTGCGGAATGCCTGAGTCAATCCTCCAACACCATGTAAGTGTGGTCCTGGGAGGAGTTCCCAACTCTGGGGAACCTCTGCTTGTCTTAATATTGTCTTATCTGCTCCTGTGTCAATCAAACATTTAAAAGGAATATTACCAATCTTTACTGTCATAGTTGGGTGACCCCTTTCTAAAACAGGGGTGGTCCATAAAATCTCAGGCTTTGAATTCGAGCTGTTCTCTTGCTCCAGCCGGTTATTTCTATGCTGGAAGTTCCCACATACCACGGGTTCCTCCTTCTGCTCACCCTCTGTTATTGTTACTTGGCGTGGTGGGTATAGCGACGGATTGGGTCCCAAGCTGGGCTTCTGTTTGTGGAAGATGGGCACAGCACCAAGCGGGCGACCTGCTTCCTTCCCTCTTGGGGGCGGGGCTAAGGGAAGCCCCATACCTAGTTTAAATCCCTGTTTACATTTGGCAGAGCCATGCCGTTCCTATGGAACCTTGACCAACAATCTCTCCTCCAGTGAAATCCTTTCTGGCATCTGGGACAAGGCATTCGTGGTCTCTGATTCCCTGTCTGGAGGCGGGGTTGCCGTGATTGGAGGTGGGGTCGCCCTGACTTGAGGTGGGGTCGCCCTGACTGGAGGCGGGGTCACGGTCTATTTTCTGGACATTGGTTACGCCAATGCCCTTGGCGAACGCACTGAAAGCAAGCTCCTTTTTGCTTATGTAAGGTAGCTGCATAGGCCTGTAACATAGGTCCTTGAAAAGAGCTTGATCTGAGATCCTGTGTAGCTAGAATCCAAGTATCTGGGTGTTCGTTTTTAAGAGTGATACAGGCCTGTCGAAAATGCGGAAGCATTCCATCCCAGACTATGGATCGCAGAAGGAGAAAACGAGCGTCAGGATTATAAATCTTCCTTTCCAAACTCGACTGGACCCTGGCAATGAATTTAGTGAGGGATTCATCAGGTTCTTGTTGCAGGGAGAGAATGGGGGCTGAGGCTGCTCCCATGGGTGGTGTTAATCGCTCCCATGCTTTTAATGCACACAGGCGTACTTGATCAAAATACCCCGCTGGAAACTTGGCTTCAGCCTCTTGAATCCCTGTTTCTAATTGGCCTGTTCCAAACAATGCATCAAAATTACCCTCTGGCTGATTTTGAATATTTTTCCGCGATTGTTGTAAACATTCATCACGAAAGAATGCCTCCCATTGCAGGAAGAGGGGGCCTGGGAGCATAGCACGAGTCATATCTCTCCAATCTTGAGGGGTATTAAGGTTCTGAAGCAGGCCTTGTAAAATGGACCTGGTCCATGGGGCATGAACACCATCATCTTTGATAGCCTGGCGTAGTTCCTTCAGGTCTGTGGCGGAATATGGATACCAGGCCTGAGGTTTTTGTCTATTGGGGGCAGCATTGTCCGGAAAAGTGTGGACTTGCTCTAAGTGTGTAGCGGTAGGAGGAGTCATCGAAGTGGAAGCTTCTGGACAAGTGGCCGAAGAAGTGGTTTTGGAGGCTACAGGAGAATTCGGACATGTGTCTATCAAAACAGGGTGGGGTGAAGAAGCAGCCATGGAGGCAGCAGGAGGTTCCGGACACGTTTCTGCCAAAATGGGGGTGGCCAAAGAAGTGGCTGTGGAGTCCAAAGGAGAATTCGGACACGTGTCTGCCAAAATAGGGGCCTCAGGGCAAAATGCCAAAATAGGGGCCTCAGGGCAAGATGCAGAGGAATTAGGGTGTGTCAAGATCACGACAGGCGTTTGCTTCTTCTTGTTTTTAAGGTGCTTGGTTAAGTTCTATGATTACTTCCTTTATCTCTTTGACCTCAGCCTCTAGGTCCTTAACCCTTTTGAGAGGTTGACCTATATATCCCTTAAAAGCTGCTATGATGATCAACAGGATATAAGGTGAAGCCCCGAGAAAAATGTCCCAGATATATAAAAATTGTATACTGGAAAAAGAATGCAGGATTTGGAAAAGATTTTCCATGGTGGAAAGATCTCCGGAAAACAATAAGAAAGAAAAAAAATCACAGTGCCTTAACACAATATTGCAGATACCCAAAAGGTGTGTACTTATCTAAGATGTCTTCTTGTAAATCTGCTGCTTACAGGTCCCTGTTCCGGGCGCCAGATGCAGGATAGCCTGAGGGTACTTCTTCCCGAGCTAGTGCTCTCTGGGTTGGAGAAAACTCAACTGGAGCTGATCTAGGCTGCTGTGTGGGAGAGGGATAAGGAACTCGTGCTGCACCAACTTCCGCAGGAGATACACTCTGGAACTCTCGGAGCTGGAAAGCAATTTCCAAGTGTCTTTAATCAGAAGAGCAGCTGTTTTTATACTCTCCAAGTACGGTGGAAACAGGATGTGATATAGAGAGGGTGGAGAGAAAAGTGACTGGTGAAAATCAGAGTGTGACAAAGAAGGGATCAGTGTGTGACAAGGAGGGGGTGGAGCAGGAGAGAATCCTATCATAGAACCACCAATGCCCTGGAGTGCTTTATGTAAAAGTGATTTATGTAAATAGACCAAAGCTTTGGATCAGTAAAATCCCTATATAGGCATATGGTTAAGCAGAAGCCAGGGGGAGATGGCAACTACCCAACACAAGCACAGACAGTACCCAGAAATAGCTGTGTTTCAACATAGATGGGAACTGTGTTCGACCAAAAAATAGTGGATGAACCCAGTCATTTACACCTACCCTTGGGTCCGGCTAAGGCAATTGCTCCTGTGGCCGCACATCCCTAATCATGGCGTCCATGTGTCTACACATCACACTCATAGAGATTCCCAGAAGTAGGCATGCATAGTGTCCCATACATAGTCGTTCTGCTTGCAGGAAGCACAAAGTCACCAGGCCCTTGCTATGGACAAACAAAAGAAAGATGGATGCCTCCATTGGCTGAATTCGGAGCTTCCAGTGGAGATCACAGCCCCGCACCTCACCTGAGCGCGTGGCTGCTGCTAATAAAAGCAATTGGAAACACCTGTTAAAACTTGGGACCGGAGGACATACTCAGGAATCCCTCCAGGAGGTAGCAGGCTGGCAGACCTCCTGACCCCGGGATAGCTGTGCTCCATGTTGGGCGGCCCTTCTGGCCAGAGGTGAGAATATTCCGTAGATACAAGAAAGAACTTCAGGTTTCAAAATGATTTGAAAACCCCATGATGCACTTGGAAATGTCATTTCACAGCCATCAAAACACCCTCTTTCAGAACCCTGGAAGCTTCCATTTTGCCTGGAAAATCTCAGAATTCAAAATCCTCCTAAACTGTGTTCATTGATGACTTGTTCAAACCTGGCTTGTAGAGATTGTAAGACAGCAGCTCTCATGCCCACAGACCACAGACTGTCCCAGCCTTCACCATATGCTGTACTACCAGACTTGACAATAAATTGTGTGTGTGTGTGTGTTTCTGTATGTCTGAATGTGTTTGTCTGTGTGTGCTCAGAGCTCACCTGTAGAAGTATCAGAGCATGGGTGTCAAGGTAGCCAGCCTCACCTGCAACTTATATACAAAGAACCTAGCTGGTCAGGGCAAGCCAGCTAGCCCAGATTCTGGCTCAGCAAGAATGCATATGCAAAGGGACTCTCATGTCTAAATCTCCCGAGTTCCCTATTTATCCCATGCCTCACTATCTATCATCCGGAGGAAGAAGGGGCACCCCTCAGAATTCAGGGGCATGAGCCTGTCCAGTCACATTTGGTTGCCTACTCAGCCTCCAGGCTCTCAGTCCACTGCTCTGGGCAGCAGATTAAAAGCACAGACAGTACCCAGAAATAGCTGTGTTTCAACATAGATGGGAACTGTGTTCGACCAAAAAATAGTGGATGAACCCGGTCATTTACACCAACCCTTGGGTCCGGCTAAGGCAATTGCTCCTGTGGCTGCACATCCCTAATCATGGTGTCCATGTGTCTACACATCACACTCATAGATATTCCCAGAAGTAGGCATGCATAGTGTCCCATACATAGTCGCTCTGCTTGCAGGAAGCACAAACTCACCAGGCCCTTGCTATGGACAGACAAAAGAAAGATGGATGCCTCCATTGGCTGAATTCAGAGCTTCCAGTGGAGATCACAGCCCCGCACCGCACCTGAGTGCGTGGCTGCTGCTAATAAAGGCAATTGGAAACACCTGTTACCACTTGGGCCCTGAGTACATACTCAGAAATCCCTCCAGGAGATAGCAGGCTAGGCAGAACTCCTGACCCCGGGATAGCTGTGCTCCAAGTTGGGCGGCCCTTCTGGCCAGAGATGAGAATATTCCGTAGATACAAGAAAGAACTTCAGGTTTCAAAATGATTTAAAAACCCCATGAGACACTTGGAAATGTCATTTCACAGCCATCAAAACACCCTCTTTCAGAACCCTGGAAGCTTCTGATTTGCGGGGAAAATCTCAGAATTCAAAATCCTCCTAAACTGTGTTCATTGATGACTTGTTCAAACCTGGCTTGTAGAGATTGTAAGACAGCAGCTCTCATTCCCACAGACCCCAGACAGCCCCAGCGTTCACCATATGCTGTACTACCAGACCAGACAGTAATGTGTGTGTGTGTGTGTGTGTGCGTGTGTGTGTGTGTGTGTGGGTCTGTCTGTTTGTCTGTGTGTGTGTTGTCAGAGCTCACCTATAGTATTTTCAGAGCATGGTTGGAAGGTAGCCAGCCTCAACTGCAACTTATGTACAGAGAACCTAGCTGGTCAGGGAAAGCCAGCTAGCCCAGATTCTGGCTAAGCAAGAATGCACATGCAAAGGGACTCTCATGACTCCCTCTCCTGAATTCCCGATTCAATTTCATGCCTCACTATCATCGAAACACTGCCAACAGGGTAAGCTGGGCACCCCTCAGAATTCAATGGCAGAAGCCTGTCCAGTCACGTTTGGCTGCCTACTCAGCATCCAGACTCTCAGTCCACTGCTCAGGGCAGCAGATTACAAGCCAAAAATGAACCCAAAAAGAACTGTGTTTCAACATAGATGGAAACTGTGTTTGACCAAACAATAGTGGATGAACCCGTCCCCTTACACCTACCCTTTGGGTTCGGCTAAGGCAATTGCTCCTATGACCTCACAATCTCCAATCATTGTGTCCTGGTTTCCACACATCACACTCAGAGAGATTCCCATAAGTAGGCATGCATGAGTGTCCCAAACAAAGTCGCTCTGCTTGCAGGAAGTACAAACTCCCCGGGCCCTTGCTATGGAGAGACAAAAGGAAGATGGATGCCTCCATTGGATGAATTAGGAGCTTCCAGTGGAGATCACAGCCCCACCCCTCACTTCAGGGCCTGGCTGCTGCTAATAAAGGTAATTGGAAATACCTGTTACCACGTGGGGCCTGAGATCATACTCAAGAATCCCTCCAGGAGCTAGCAGGCTGGCAGACCTCCTGACCCCGGGGATAGCTGTGCTCCGAGTTGGGAGGGCCTTCGGGCCAGAGGTGAGAATATTCCCTAGATACAAGAACGAACTTCAGGTTTTAAATGTATTTGAAACCCCAGGAGGCACTTGGAAAAGACATTTCACAGCCATCAAAACATCCTCTGTCTGAACCATGGAAGCTTCCATTTTGCAAGGAAAATCTGGACACTGGTGTGGCCATCAGTACCAGAGATCCTTTACATTCGGCCCAATAGAGGGAAAGCACAATGTGTGTGCCAGGGTGATAGAGTTTCACTTCTCATGACCTGGGATCTCATGGAATAAGGACAAGTATGTGGTGCAGGAAATTGAGGAGGGCTGTATTTAGGCTGATTGTCAGCCACAGGGCCCTGGATAATGGGAGTCAAGCACAGAGGGCCTGGACAGCAGCAGCTGGAGATGGACATATGCCTTTTACCTGCATCAGGAACGCTGTCTCTTAAGTTCTCCTCTGTACTACGCCATATGCACAAGACTAAGTATTCCAAAGGGCAAAGAAAGGAAAATTTCAACACCAGGAAGACCGAGTTCATGATGCATGCACTGACTTCCACGAAGGGTCCAGGGAAGAAGGCACGTAGAGACAGAGAGACAGGATGACAGTGTCTGAAAAGGACAAATTCTGGCCCTGTGTTGATTAGTGCCAGAGCACTGAAGACAAACCCTCCATGCCCATGCATACTCCTTACAAGTGGTTTTGTTATTTTATTTTTGTGAGGAAAGGTTACACTTAGAACATCTAGATCTTAGCGCACTCTGAGAAGCAACACTTGGCCTGCAGTCCACTCTCCATAACTGCCCTAGACTCTGCTAATTGGAAGTAGTTTTAGTGATGCTCCAGACAAATGCATGCTGGCCTATTTCATCTCCCTGGTGCAGCCTCAGCCTGTCCTGTGTGCAGGGAACAGCACTATGTCTATTTCTTCTTTGATTTTTGGTATAGGACTCGGTGGACAAAAAGAGCAAGAGGGAATTAGATGATTTGGCAGCTCTAGTTTGTGCTGAGAGAGATTTGTAGAGTGACACGAGGTAAACGAATGGCACTGTGAGATGTCTCTCATGACTGTGGCTTAGAAAGGCCAGGTGTATCCGAATTACTACCCGAATACAGAGCCTTGCAGGTCTCTAGCTAAAATATATTTTCAGAACTCTATATGTTATATATATATATATATATATATATATATATATATATATATATAGAGAGAGAGAGAGAGAGAGAGAGAGCAACACACTGAAGTAGTCATTTTCTACAATGGATGTGATATGACATTCAGACAATTGATTGCTAAAACGTAGAGAGTAACTGTGCATCAGGAAAATAATTGTCCAAAGGAGTAAAATCTCATCCATGAGACCGTCCACCTGGACAGGCACCACAAGTTTCCTAGTCTGGCAACACACACAGGGCAGCTGCTAGTACCCAGTGCAAGCCTCAGGACAAAAACCTCTCCCTCTTCAGTGTTTTTACATCTGAAAAGAAGAAAAGTGACCAAGGGCCAAGGAGAGCTACAATGGTTTCAATATTGAGCTGTAAATCAGAATGTGCAAAGTGTTTTGCACTAAATCACCTGTGCCACAGTGATTCTGTTGTTCTCTCTCTATCCCTCCCTCACATACACACACAAACACACACAAACACACACTATCACAGTTACACACACGCACACATCCACAGAGGCACAGGCACAAACGGAGTTATACACATGCAAAATGGACAGCTTCTGCAAGGTAGGGCCCTGGGTGAACCCTGATTCGCACTTCCTGCCAGCACGCTCAGCCTTTTAAGGCCATCTCTGAGCTCCAATTGTCGGGCTTACTTCAGAAGGCCTGCAGACAAGACACCAGCCATGCTCTGATATGCCAGAGGCCTAGGCCACGCACAGAACCCCTGCCAGCATTATCATTGACCAGTGTGCTAGGTCACTCCCAGGAGTGTCAAGGATTCTAGTCAGTTATTGGCCAGAAATTTGAGCACCGCCCACACGGCCCTGTAGCAGGCTCATTGGGCAGCCTCTGGAAGGACCACCACCAGCCACTTCTGATATGCTCTTATATGCCAGAGGCCTAGGCCATGCACAGAACCCCTGCCAGCATTATCATTGACCAGTGTGCTAGGACACGCACAGGAGTGTCAAGGCTTCTAGTCAGTGATTGGCCAGCAATTTGAGCACCGCCCACACGGCCCTGTAGCAGGCTCATTGGGCATCCTCTGGAAGGACCCCCCACCAGCCACTTCTGCTGGAAAGTAATGTGTGTGTGTGTCTGTTTGTCTGTCTGACTGTATGTGTCTGTGTGTGCTCAGAGCATTGGTGTCAAGGTATCCTGCCTCACCTGCAACTTATGTACAGAGAACCTAGAGGGTAGGGAAAACCAGCTAGCCCGTATTCTGGCTACGCAATAATGCACATGCAAAGGGACTCTCAAGTCTCCTTCTCCTGAGTTCCCGATTCAATCTCATGCCTCACTATCATCCAAACACTGCCCACAGGGTAAGCTAGGGAAACACTCAGAATTCAAGGGCAGGAGCCTGTCCAGTCATGTTTGGCTGCCTACTCAGTCTCCAGACTCTCAGTCCACTGCTCAGGTCAGCAGATTACAAGCCAAGAATGGACCCAGAAATAGCTGTGTTTCAACATAGATGGGAACTGTGTTTGACCAAACAATAGTGGATGAACCCGGCCCCTCACAACTACTCTTTGGGTCCGGCTAAGGCAATTGCTCCTGTGGCCTCACAATCCCTGATCATGGTGTCCTGGTGTCCACACATCACACTATGAGATTCCCAGAAGTAGGCATGCATGAGTGTCCCATACAAAGTCGCTTTGCTTGCAGGAAGCACAAACTCTCAGGGCCCTTGCTATGGAGAGACAAAAGGCAGATGGATGCCTCCATTGGCTGAATTAGGATCTTCCAGTGAGATCACAGCCCCGCCCCTCACCTGAGGGCCTGGCTGCTGTTAATAAAGGCAATTGGCAACACCTGTTACAACTTGGGGCCTGAGGACATACTCAGGAATCCCTCCAGGAGCTAGCAGGCTGGCAGAACTCCTGACCCCGGGATAGCTGTGCTCCTACTTGGGAGGGCCTTCGGGCAAGAGGTGAGAATATTCCCTAGATACAAGAACGAACTTCAGGTTTCAAAATGAAGTGAAACCCCAGGAGGCACATGGAAAGACATTTCACAGCCATGAAAACACCCTCTTTCTGAATCCTGGAAGCTTCCGTTTTGCCTGGAAAATCTGGATACTGGTGTGGCCATCAGTACCAGAGATCCTTGACATTCGGCCCAATAGAGGGAAAGCACATTGTGTGTGCCAGGTTGGTAGAGTTTCAATTCTCTTGACCTGGGCTCTCATGCAATAAGGACAAGTATGTGGTGCAGGAAATTGAGGAGGGCTGCATTTAGGCTGAGTGTCAGCCACAGGGCCGTGGAGAATGGGAGTCAAACACAGAGGGCCTGGACAGCTGCATCTGGAGATGGACATATGCCTGTTACCTGAAGCAGGACGCTGTCTCCTAAGTTCTCCTCTGTACTTCGCCATATGCACAAGACTAAGTAATGCAAAGGGTAAAGAAAGGAAAATTTCAACACCAGGAAGAAAGAGTTCACGATGCATGCACTGACTTCCACGAAGGGTCCACGGAAGAAGGCACATAGACACAGTCAGAGAGAGAGAATGACAGTGACTGAAACAAGTGGCATTGTTATTTTATGTTTGTGATGAAAGGTTACACTTAGAATATCTAGGTCTTAGACCACTCTGATAAGCAACACTTGGCCTGCAGTCCACTCTGCAAAACTGCCCTCGCCTCTCCAATTTGGAAGTAGTCTTAGTGATGCTCTAGCCAGGATGCAGGCTGGCATATTGCAGCTCCCTGCTCCAGCCTCAGACTGTCCTGTGTGCAGGAAACTGCACTATGTTTATTTCTTCTTTGATTTAAGTTTGGGGATAGAATTCGGTTGACAAAAAGAGCAAGAGGGAGATAGAGGATTTGGCAGCGGTTGTTTGTGCTGAGAGAGAATTGTAGACTGATAAGAGGAATAAGAATGGCTCTGTGAGATGACTCTCATGACTGTGGCTCAGAAGGGCCAGGTATATCCGCATTACTACCCTAATCCAGAGGTGTGCAGGTCTCTAACTAAAAATATTTTCATATCACTACTTGTTACATATATATATAGGGAGAGAGAGAGAGAGAGACTGATTTAGTCATTTTCTACAATGGATTCTATATGACATTCAGACAATTGATTGCTAAAACCTGGAGAGAAACTGTGCATCAGGAAAAGAATTGTCCAAAGAAGTAAAATCTCAAAATCATTAGCTATAAGCTGCTCCAACTGGACATAGTGAAAAAGGCTCGAGAAGGAACTCATCAAGGAGACTCTCCACATGGACAGACACCACAAGTTTCCTAGTCTGGCAACACACACAGGGCAGCTGCTAGTTCCCAGTGCTAGCCTCAGAGCAAAAACCTCTCCCTCTTCAGTGTCTTTATATCTGAAAAGAAGAAAAGTGACCAAGGGCCAAAGAGAGCTACATTGGTGTCAATATTGAGCTGTAAATCCGAATGTACCAAGTGTTTTGCAAAAAATATCACTTTATTATAAACTCTGAGTGATACTGGCATGGAAATGAGGAGACAGAATATGGCTTGTGTCAGAAAGTCTTACAAACTGAGGGTACAGTAGCCTAGGTGAAATTGCCAACACAACAAGCCAGAGCTCAGCACTGCTCTGGTAACTCTCTTTGTATATCTGGGCCAGTCAGTAAAATAAGTATATAAGTAAAATATTAATGAGTGAAGACAGAGTGTGTGAGAGCATGTGAGAGTTAGAGACAGAGAAGGAGAGAAGAGAAATAGATGAGTTGGAAAGAGACCATAATTCAAAAACCTCCTACACTGTGTTCATTGATGACAGGTTCAAACCTGGCTTGTAGATATTGTAAGGCAGCAGATCTCATGCCCACAGACCCCAGACAGCCCCATCCTTCACCATATGCTGTACTACCAGAACTGACAGTAATGTGTGTGTGTGTGTGTCTGTCTGGCTGTATGTGTGTGTCTGTGTGTGCTCAGAATACACCTATAGTAGTCTCTGAGCATGGGTGGCAAGGTATCCAGCCTCACCAGCAACTTATGTACAGAGAACCTAGTTGGTTAGGGAAAGCCATGTAGTCCAGATTCTGGCTAAACAAGAATGCATATGCAAAGGGACTCTCATGTCTATCTCCTGAGTTCCCAATTCAATCTCATGCAACACTATCATCCAAACACTGCCAATGGGGGAAGCTGGGGCACCCCTCAGAATTAAGGGGCAGGACCCTGTCCAGTCACGTTTGGTTGCATACTCAGCCTCCAGGCTCGCAGTATACTTCTCAGTGGACAGCAGATTACAAGCCCAGAAAGAACCCAGAAAGAGCTGATTCTGAACCTAGATGGGAACTGTGTTTGACCAAACAATACTGGATGAACTTGGCCCATTACACCTCTCATTTGGGTCCTGCTAAGTAAAATGCTCCTGTGGCCTCACAATCCCTGATCATGGTGTCCCGGTGTCCACACATCACACTCAGAGATTCCCAGAAGTAGGCATCCATGGGTGTCCCATACAAAGTCGCTCTGCTTGCCGGAAGCACAAATTTCCGGGCCCTTGCTATGGAGAGACAAAAGGAAGATGGATCCCTCCATTGGCTGAATTTGGAGTTTCCAGTGGAGATCACAGCCCCGCCCCTCACTTGAGGGCGTGGCTGCTAATAAAGGCAATTGGAAACACCTGTTACCACTTGGGACCTGAGGACATAATACTCAGGAATCCCTCCAGGAGCTAGCAGGCTGGCAGGCCTCCTGACCCCAGGATAGCTGTGCTCCTAGTTGGGAGGGCCTTCTAGCCAGAGATGAGAATATGCCTTAGATACAAGAAAGAACTTCAGGTTTCAAAAGGACTTGAAACCCCAAGAGGCACTTGGAAAAGACATTGCACAGCCATGAAAATACCCTCTTTCAGAACCCTGAAAGCTTCCGTTTTGCGTGGAAAATATGGACACTGGTGTGGCCATCAGTACCACATATCCTTTACATTCGGCCCAATAGAGGGAAAGCACAATGTGTGTGCCAGGGGGATAGAGATTCACTTCCCTTGACCTGGGCTCTCATGTAATAAGGACAAGAATGCGGTGCAGGAAATTGAGGAGGGTTGCATTTAGGCTGAGTGTCAGCCTCAGAGCCCTGGAGAATGGGAGTCAAGCACAGAGAGCCTGGACAGCTGCAGCTGGAGATGGACATATGCCTGTTACCTGCAGCCGATCGCTATCTCCTCAGTTCCCCAATGTACTACGCCATATACAGGAGACTGAATAATCAAAAGGGCAAAGAAAGGAAAATTTCAACACCAGGAAGTCCAAGTTCGCGATGCATGCACTGACTTCCATAATGACCCAGTGAAGAAGGCACATAGAGACAGTCAGAGGGACAGGATGACAGAGACAGAAAAGGACTGAAATTCAGGCCCTGTTTTGATCAGTGCCAGAGCACTGAAGACAAACCCTCCATGCCCATGCATACTTCTTACAAGTGAGATTGTAATTTTATGTTTGTGAGGAAAGGTTACACTTAGAAAATCTAGGTCTTATCCCACTCTGAGTAGCAACACTTGGCCTGCAGCCCTCTCTCCAAAACTGCCCTCGCCACTCCAATTTGGAAGTAGTCTTAGTGATGCTCCAGCCACGATGGAGGCTGGCGTATTGCAGCTCCCTGGTCCAGCCTCAGACTGTCCTGTGTGCAGGGAACTGCACTATGTCTATTTCTTCTTTGATTTACAGTTTTGGGATAGGACTCGGTGGACAAAAAGAGCAAGAGTTAAGTAGATAATTTGGCAGCAGTAGTTTGTGCTGAAGGAGATTTATAGAGTGTTAAGAGGTATACGAATGGCTCTATGAGATGTCTTTCATGACTGTGGCTCAGAAGGGCCAGGTGTATCCGCATTACTACCCTAATGCAGAGCTGTGAAGGTCTCTAGGTAATAAATTTTTTCAGATCTCTACATGTTATATATATATACAGAGAGAGAGCGATGGAAAGAGAGAGAGAGAGAGAGAGAGAGAGAGAGACTGATGTAGTCATTTTCTACAATGGATTCGATATGACATTCAGACAATTAATTGCTAAAACCTGGAGAAAATCTGTGCATCAGGAAAAGAATTGTCCAAAGGAGTAAAATCTCAAAATCATTAGCTATATACAGCTCCAACTGGACATAGCGAAAAAGGATTGAGAAGGAACCCATCAAGGAGACTCTCCACATGGACAGGCACCACAAGTTAGGAAACCACAAGTTAGGCACCACAAGTCTGGCAAAAGACACAGTGCATCTGGTAGTTCCCAGTGCAATCCTCAGGGCAAAAACCTCTCCCTCCTCAGTGTTTTTACATCAGAAAAGAAGAAAAGTGACCAAGGGCCAAAGAGAGCTACAATGGTGTCAATATTGAGCTGTAAATCAGAATGTACCAAGGGTTTTGCAAAAAAAAATCACTTTATTATAAACTCTGAGTAATACTGGCATGGAAATGAGGAGACAGAATATGGCTTGTACAGAAAGACTTACAAACTGAGACTCCAGTAGCCTAGGTGAAATCGCCAAGACAATAAGGCAGAGCACAGCAGTGCTCCGGTAACTCTCTTGTTATATCTGGGCCTGTCAGTAATATAAATATATAAGTAAAATATTAATGAGTGAAGACAGAGTGTGTGAGACTTAGAGACAGAGAAGGCGAGAAGAGAAATAGACAAGTTGGAAAGAGACCAGAATTCAAAAACCTCCTACACTGTGTTCATTGAAGACAGGTTCAAATCTGGCTTGTAGAGATTGTAAGGCAGCAGCTCTCATGCCCACAGACCCCAGACAGCCCCAGCCTTCACCATATGCTGTATTACCAGACCTGACATGAATGTGTGAGTGTGTCTGTCTGTCTCTCTGTCAGTGTGTGTCTGTGTTTGCTCAGAACTCACTTATAGTAGTCTCAGAGCATGGGTGGCAAGGTAGCCAGCCTCACCATCAACTTATCAGATATCAGAGCCCCGCCCCTCACCTGAGGGCCTGGCTGCTGCTAATAAAGGCAATTAGAAACACCTGTTACCACTTGGGACCTAAGGAAATACTCAGGAATCCCTCCAGGAGCTAGAAGTTTGGCAGAACTCCTGACCGAAAGATAGCTGTTATCCCAGTTGGGAGGGCCTTCTGGCCAGAGGTGAGAATATTCCCTAGATTCAAGAAAGAACTTCAGGATACAAAAGGATTTGAAACCCCATGAGGCACTAGGAAAAGACATTCACAGACATCAAAAAACCCTCTTTCTGAACCCTGGAAGTTTCTGTTTTGCGTGGAAAATCTGGACACTGGTGTGGCCATCAGTACCACATATCCTTTACATTTGGCCCAATAGAGGAAAAGCCCAATGAGTGTGCCAGCGGAATAGAGTTTCATTACTCTTGACCTGGGCTCTCATGGAATAAGGACAAGGATGCAGTGCAGGAAATTGAGGAGTGCTGCATATAGGCTGAGTGTCAGCCTCAGAGCCTTGGAGAATGGGAGTCAAGCACAGAGGGCCTGGACAGCTGCAGCTGGAGATGGACATATGCCTGTTACCTGCAGCAGGATCACTGTCTCCTCACTTCGCCAATGTACTACTCCATAATCAGGGGACTGAATAATCCAAAGGGCAAAGAAAGGAAAATTTCAACACCAGGAAGTCCTAGTTCAGGATGCATGCACTCACTTCAATAGGGGCCCAGTGAAGAAGGCACGTAGAGACAGTTAGAGAGACATAATGACAGAGACAGAAAAGGAATGAAATTCTGGCCCTGTGTTGATCAGTGCCAGAGCACTGAAGACAAACCTTCCATGCCCATGCATACTTTTAACAAGTGGCATTGTTATTTTATGTTTGTGAGGAATGGTTACACTTAGAACACCTAGGTATTAGCCCACTCTGAGAAGCACCACTTGGTCTGCAGCCCACTCTCCAAAACTGCCCTCGCCTCTCCATTTTGGAAGTAGTCTTAGTGATGTTCCAGCCAAGATGCAGGCTGGTGTATTGCATATACCTGGTCCAGCATCAGACTATCCTGTGTGCAGGGAACTGCACTAACTATTTCTTCTTTGATTTACAGTTTTGGGATAGGACTCGGTGGGCAAAAAGAGCAAGAGGGAAGTAGATGATTTGGCAGCGGTAGTTTGTGCTGAGAGTGATTTGTAGAGTGATAAGACTTATAAGAATGGATCTGTGAGATGTCTCTCATGACTGTGGCTCAGAAGGGCCAGGTGTATCCTCATTACTAATCTAATCCCGAGCTGTGAAGGTATCTAGCTAAAAAATATTTTCAGATCTCTTCATGTTACATATATATATATATATATATATATATATATATATATATATATATATATGTATAGAGAGAGAAACTGATGTAGTCATTTTCTACAATGGATTCAATAGGACATTCAGAAAATTGATTGCTAAAACCTGGAGAGAAACTGTGCATCAGGAAAAGAATTGTCCAAAGGAGTAAAATTTCAAAAACCTTAGCTATATGCAGCTCCAACTGGACAGAGCGAAAAAGTCTAGAGAAGGAACTCATCCAGGAGACTCTCCACATGGAGAGGTTCCACAAGTTTCCTAGTCTGGCAACAGACACAGGGCAGCTGGTAGTTCCCTGTGCAAGCCTCAGGGCAAAAACCTCTCCCTCTTCAGTGTTTTTACATCTGAAAAGAAGAAAAGTGACCAATGGCCAAAGAGAGCTACAATGGTGTCAATATTGAGCTGTAAATCCGAATGTACCAAGTGTTTTGCAAAAAAAACAGTTTATTATAAACTCTGAGTGATACTGTCATGGAAATGAGGAGACAGAATATTGCTTGTGTCAGAAAGACTTACAAACTGAGGCTCCAGTAGCCTAGGTGAAATCGCCAACACAACAAGCCAGAGCACAGTAGTGCTCTGGTAACTCTCTTTGTATATCTGGGCCTGTCAGTAAAATAAGTATATAAGTAAAATATTAATGATTGAAGACAGAGTGTGTGAGAGCATGTGAGAGTTAGAGACAGAGAAGGCGAGAAGAGAAATAGATGAGTTGGAAAGAGACCAGAATTCAAAAACCTCCTACACTGTGTTCATTGACGACAGATTCCAACCTGGCTTGTAGAGATTGTAAGGCAGCAGCTCTCATGCCTACAGACCCCAGACATCCCCAGCCTTCACCATATGCTGTACGACCAGACCTGACAGTAATGTGTGTGTGTGTGTGTCTGTCTCTTTGTGTCTCTGTGTGCTCAGAACTCACCTATAGTACTCTCAGAGCATGGGTGGCAAGGTAGCCATCCTCACCTGCCACTTATGTACAGAGAATCTAGATGCTTAGGGCAAAACAGAAATGACTGAAATTCTGGCCCTGTGTTGATCATTGCCAGAGCACTGAAGACAGACGCTCCATGCCCATGCAAAATTCTTACAAGTGGCATTGCAATTTTATGTTTGTGAGGAAAGTAACACTTAGACCATCAGGATCTTAGCCCACTCTGAGAAGCAAGACTTGGCCTGCAGCCCATTTCCAAAACTGCCCTTGCCTCTCCAAATTAGAAGTAGTCTTAGTGATGCTCCAGCCAAGATGCAGGCTGACGTATTGCATCTCCTTGATCCAGCATCAGCCTGTCCTGTGTGCAGGGACTGCACTATATCTATTTGTTCTTTGATTTACAGTTTTGGGATAGGACTTGGTGGACAAAATGAGCAAGAAGGAAGTAGATGATTGGCAGCTGTCTTTTGTGCTGAGAGAGATTTTTAGAGTGATAAGAGGTATACGAATGGCTCTGCAAGATGTATTTCATGACTGTGGCTCAGAAGGGCCATTGGTTTCCGCATTACTACCCTAATCCAGAGCTGTGCAGGTCTCTAGCTAAAAAATATTTTCAGACCTCTACATGTTACATATATATAGATAGAGCGAGATACTTATGTAGTCATTTTCTACAATGTATTGGATATGACATTCAAACAATTGATTGCTAAAACCTGGAGGGAATCTGTGCATCAGGAAAAGAATTGTCCAAAGGAGTAACATCTCCAAATTATTAGCTATATGCAGCTGCAATGGGACTGAGCAAAAAAGGCTCGAGTAGGAACTCATCCAGGAGACACTCCACATGGACAGGCTCACAAGTTTCCTAGTCTGGCAACACACACAGGGCAGCTTCTAGTTCCCAGTGCAAGCCACAGGACAAAAACCTCTCCCTCTTCAGTATCTTCACATCTGAAAAGATGAAAAGTGGCCAATGGCCAAGGAGAGCTATAATGGTGTCATATTGAGCTGTAAATCAGAATTTGCCAATTGCTTTGCACAAAATCACCTATGCCACAGTGATACTGTTGTTCTATCTGTCTCTCCCTCCCTCACACACACACACACACACACACAAACACACACTCTCACAGTCACACACACGCACACAACCACAGAGGCACAGGCACCAACGGAGTTATACACATGCGCACTGGACAGCTTCTTCAAGGCAGGGCCCTGGGCTGAACCCTGCTTCGCACTTCCTGGAAGCATGCCCATCCTTTTAAGGCCAGCTCTGAGCTCCCATTGGCGGGATTCCTTCAGAAGGCCCGCACACAGGGCGCCAGCCAGGCTCTGATAGGCCAGAGGCCTAGGCCACGCCCAGAACCCCTGCCAGCAATATCATTGGCCAGTGTGCTTGGACACTCCCAGGAGGGTCAGGGCCTCTAATCAGTGATAGGCCAGCAGCCTTGAATACCATGAGTGAAGACAGGGTGTGTGAGAGCATGTGAGAGTTAAGGACAGAGACGGCAAGAAGTGAAATAGATGAGTTGGAAAGAGACCAGAATTCAAAAACCTCCTACACTGTGTTCATTGATGACAGGTTCAAACCTGGCTTGTAGATTGTAAGGCAGGAGCTCTCATGCCCACAGACCCCAAACAGCCCCACCTTTCACCATATGCTGTACTACCAGACCTGACAGTAGTGTGTGTGTGTGTGTGTGTGTGTGTGTGTGTGTGTGTGTGTGTGTGTGTGTGTTGGTCTCTCTCTCTGTGTGTGTCTATGTGTGTTCAGAGCTCACCTGTAGTAGTCTCAGAGGATGGGTGTCAAGGTAGCCAACACCAACTGCAACTTATGTACAGAGAAACTAGCTGTTCAGGGAAAGCCAGCTAGCCCAGATTCTGGCTAAGGAAGAATGCCAGAGAACTTGTGGAAGCCTAGGACCCAATTTTGAGCCCCTGGTCACCACTTACCCAGCTAGGGAAAAGTTGGTCTAGTGGCAAATCAGAGCTGCAGCTGTCTTTCTGTCTCTCTTCCTGCTTGGGCCCTGCTCTATCAATTTATGACTGTTTCCTTCTCCTCAATACGAAAGTTACAGTGATGTACAGAAATACAGGGAAAGTGGGAAAAATTACCCCCCTTGCCCACTATTACATGTAACTGTTGACTGTAAACCATTCATCCCCCAAGAAAGAACAGAATAAATATTTGGGAGGTTAGAAACATTGTAGGTTAAATAGTGAGCATTCTCTAGAGCCATGCAATACTAATCTATTGTGCATTGGATGTCACTGTCAAAAACAGTGCAGTAGTAGTTGTAGTAGTGTGTAGTATCATGAAAAGGAAATGTATTGTGTGTCAGAAGTTCCCTTCAATTATAAGAGAAAATCTATCAGGCAGAAGAAATGACCCCTCATGTGATATTGGACTAAATAAATAAATAAATATGCAAATAAATGGGGATGATCTACGAGGATTTGAAAAAAATAAAAACAGAGACCACAGGAAGACCTGATTACAGCAGAAATATAGAAAACGTCTGCTGAGAAACAGAGGGCTGCTTCAAAAATTCTCTGACACTTTAGGGTCCTGGAAAATTAAGAATTAACAAGAATGAAAAGAAATGCATACGTATTGAAGCTTACGCTAGAAAATGGAGTCAAGTTCTGTGCTATAATTACAATAAGGATACTGAAAGAAAGGCTATTGGAAATTTCCTGGAAGGTTTATAATTTAAAATTGTAGTGAATCCTGCTCCAACTATGTGACCAATTATTTATGAATAAGGAGGCTGTTATAAATGCGGTAATTCTGCATTAAGATCAAATAAAAAATGCAACAATTCTAAAAATAACTGATACATATATATATGTATATATATACATATATATGTATATATATACTGATACATATATATATGTATATATATATGTATATATATGTATATATATACATATATATATATATATATATGTACATATATGTAAGTGTATATTTATTATAGACTCTAAAGGATACTAGCATGGCTATGAGGAGACAAAGTATGGCTTGTGCCAGAGAGACTTACAAAGCTGAGGCTCCAGAAACCTAGGTGAAATCGCCAACAAAACAAGCCAGAGCTCAGCAGTGCTCTGGCAACTCTCTTTGTATATCTGGGCCTGTCAATAAATAATATATAAGTAAAATATTAATGAGTGCAGACAGAGTGAGTGAGAGCCTGTGAGAGTCAGAGACAGAGATCGTGAGAAGAGAAATAGAAGAGTTGGAAAGAGACCAGAAGTCCAAAACCTCCTACACTGTGTTCATTGATGACAGGTTCTAACCTGGGTTGTAGAGATTGTAAGGCAGCAGTCTCATGTCCACAGACCTAGACAACCCCAGCCTTCACCATATGTGTGTAGTATTTACCACAGGAAATGTATTGTGAGTGTAAACTTCCCTTCAATTATAAGAGAAAAATCCATCAAGCAGAATAAATGACTCTTCATGTAATATAGGACTAAATAAATAAATAAACATGCAAATAAATTTGGATGATCTAGGAGGATTTGACAAAAATGAAAAATAAATGCAAAAAGCACAAGAAGACCTGATTATAGCAGAAACATAGAAACCATCTGCTGAGAAACAGAGGGCTGCTTCAAAAATTCCGAGACACTTCAGAGTCCAGGGAAATTAAGATTTCAGGAGATTGAAAAGAAACTCATATTTATTGAAGCTTACACTAGAGAAAGGAGGCAATTTCTGTACTATAATAATTACAATAAAGATGCTGATAGAATGCTATTAGAAATTCTACTGGAAGGTTCTATTAGTTATAATTGTATTGAATCCTGCTCCAACTATGTGTCAAATTATTAATGAAAAAGGAAGCTGTTATAAATGTGTTAATTCTGATTAAGATCAATTACATAGGTTGACAATTCCAAAAATGACAGATATATATATATATATATATATATATATATATATATATATGTATATTTATATATGTGTATATATAAGTATATGGATTTATATATTTTTTATAAAGTCTGAGACATACTGCCATGGATATGAGGAGACAGAATATGGCTTGTGTCTGAGAGACTTACAAAGCTGAGGCTCCAGTACCCTAGGGGAAATCACCAACAAAACAAGCCTGAGCTCAGCAGTGCATTGGCAACTCTCTTTGTATATCTGGGCCTGTCAATAAAATAAGGATATAAGTAAAATATTACTGAGTGCAGACAGAGTGAGTGAGAGCCTGTGAGAGTCAGAGACAGAGATGGCGAGAAGAGAAATAGAAGAGTTGGAAATAGACCATTCATGACAAGTTCCAACCAGGGTTGTAGAGATTGTAAGCAGCAGCTCTAATGCCCACAGACCCCAGACAACCCAAGCCTTCACCATATGTGTGTAGTATTTCCCCCAGGAAATGTATTCTGCCTCAAAAGTTCCCTTCAATTTTAAGATAAAAACAATCAAGCAGAAGAAATGACCCGTCATGTGATACCTGACCAAATAAATAAATATGCAAATAAATGGGGATGATCTAGGAGGACTTTAAAAAATAAAAAAATGAAAACAAAACCACAAGAAGACCTGCTTCAAAAATTCCCTAACACTTCAGGATCCAGGGAAATTAAGATTTCCAGAAAAAGAAAACAAACACATAAGTATTGTGGCTTACACTAGAAAAAGAAGGGAAGTTCTGGGATATGATAATTACAATAAGGATGCTGATAGAAACACTATTAGAAATGTTATTGGAAGGTTCTATTATTTATATTTGAATAGAATGCTGCTCCAACTATATAGCGAATTATTTCTGAAAAACTAGGCTGTTATAAATGTGGTATTTCTGAATTAAGGTCAAATACATATGTCAACAATTCTAAAAATGACAGATATATAAATATATATATATATATATATATATTTATTTATATATGTATGTATATCTTTAATATAAACTCTCAGTGATAATGGCATGGAAATGAGGAGACAGAATATGGCTGTGTCAGAAAGACTTACAAACTGAGGCTCCAGTAGCCTAGGTGAAATCGCCAACACAACAAGCCAGAGCTCAGCAGTGCTCTGGTAACTCTCTTTGTATATCTGGGCCTGTCATTACAATACGTATATAAGTAAAATATTAATCAGAGAAGACAGAGTGTGTGAGAGCATGTGAGATTTAGAGACAGAGAAGGCGAGAAGAGGAATAGATGAGTTGGAAAGAGACCAGAATTGAAAAACCTCCTACACTGTGTTCATTGATGACAGGTTCAAACCTGGCTTGTAGAGATAGTAAGGCAGCAGCTTTCATGCCCACAGACCCCAGACAGCCCCAGACTTCACGCTATGCTGTACTACCAGACCTGACAGTAATGTGTGTGTGTGTGTGTGTGTGTGTCTGTCTGTCTGTCTGACTCTGTGTGTGTCTGTGTGTGCTCAGAACTCACCTATAGTAGTCTCAGAGCATGGGTTTCAAGGTAGCCAGCCTTACCTGCAACTTATGTACAGAGAATCTAGCTGTTTAGGGAAAGCCAGCTAGCCCAGATTCTGGCTCAGCAAGAATGCATAGGCAAAGGGACCCTCAAGTCTCGCTCTCCTGAGTTCCCTATACAATCTTATGCCTCACTATCATCGAAACACTGCCAATGGGGTAAGCTGGGGCACCCCTCAGAATTCAGGGGCAGGACCCTGTCCAGTCACGTTTGGCTGCATACTCAGCCTCCAGGCTACCAGTCCACTTCTCAGGGCAGCAGATTACAAGCCCACAAAGAACCCAGAAAGAGTTCCAACATAGATGGGAACTGTGTTTGACCAAACAATATTGGATGAACCCGGCCCCTTACACCTCCCCTTTGGGTCCTGCTAAGGCAATTGCTCCTGTGGCCTCACAATCCCTGATCATGGTGTACTGGTGTCCATACATCACACTCAGAGAGATTCCCAGAAGTAGGCATCCATGAGTATCCCATACAAAGTCGCTCTGCTTGCAGCAAGCACAAACTCCCCAGGCCCTTGCTATGGAGAGACAAAAGGAAGATGGATGCCTCCATTGGCTGAATTAGGAGCTTCCAGTGGAGATCGCAGCCCCGCCCCTCACCTGAGGGCCTGGCTGCTGCTAATAAAGGCAATTGGAAACACCTGTTACCACTTGGGGCCTGAGGACATACTCAGGAATCCCTCCAGGAGCTAGCAGGCTGGCAGACCTCCTGACACCGGAATAGCTGTGTTCCTAGTTGGGATGGCATTCTGGCCAGTGGTGAGAATATAACCTAGATACAATAAAGAACTTCAAGTTTGAAAAGGATGTGAAACCCCATGAGGATCTTGGTAAAGACTTTTCACAGACATCAAAACACCCTCTTTCAGAACCATGGAAGCGTCTGTTTTGCTTTGAAAATCTGGACACTGGTGTGGCCATCAGCACAACCGATCCTTTACATTGGGCCGAATACAGGGAAAGCACAATGTGTGTGCAAGGGGGATAGAGTTTCACTTCTCTTGACCTGGGCTCTCATGGAATAAGGACAAGGATGCGGTGTAGGAAATTGAGGAGGGCTGCATTTAGGTGAGTGTCAGACTCAGGGCCCTGGAGAATGGGAGTCAAGCACAGAGGGCCTGGACAGCTACAGCTGGAGATGGACATATGCCTGTTAGCTGCAGCAGGATTGCTGTCTCCTCAGTTCTCAAATGTACTACGCCATATGCAGGAGATTAAGTAATCCAAAGGGCAAAGAAAGGAAAATATCAACACCAGGAAGTCCGAGATCACTATGCATGCACTGACATCCAAAAAGGGCCCAGTGAAGAAGGCACGTAGAGACAGTCAGAGAGACAGGATGACACAGATAGAAAAGGACTGAAATTCTGGCCCTGTGTTGATCAGTGCCAGAGCACTGATGATAAATCCTCCATGCCCATGCATACTTCTTAAAAGTGGAATTGTTATTTTATGTTTGTGAGGAAAGGTTACACTTAGAACATCTAGGTATTAGCCCACTCTGAGAAGCAACACGTGGCCTGCAGCCCACTCTCCAAAACTGCCATCGCCTCTCCATTTGGAAGTAGTCTTAGTGATGCTCAAGCCAAGATGCAGGCTGGTGTATTGTATCTCCCTGGACCAGCCTCAGACTGTGCTGTGTGCAGGGAAATGCACTATGTCTATTTCTTCTTTGATTTACAGTTTTGGGATAGGACTCGGTGGATAAAAAGAGCAAGAGGGAAGTAGATGATTTGGAAGCGGTAGTTTGTGCTGAGAGAGATTTGTAGAGTGATAAGAGGTATAGGAATGGCTCTGTGAGATATCTCTCATGACTGTGGCTCAGAAGGGCCTTCTGTATCCGCATTCTTCCCCTTATCCTGAGCAGTGCAGGTCTCTAGCTAAAATATATTTTCAGACCTCTAAATGTTACATATATATATATATATATATATATATATATATATATATATATATATAGTGTATATATATGTAACATGTTATATATATATAAATATATAGAGAGAGACACTTATGTAGTCATTTTCTACAATGTATTTTATATGACATTCAGACAATTGATTGCTAAAACCTGGAGAGAAACTGCATCAGGAAAAGAATTGTACTAAGGAGTAAACTCTCAAAATCATTAGCTATATGCAGCTCCAACGAGACAGAGTGAAAAAGGCTCGAGAAGGAACTCATCAAGGAGACTATCCACATGGACATTCACCACAAGTTTCCTACTCTGGCAACAGACACAGTGCATCTGGTAGTTCCAATTGCAAGCCTCAGGGCAAAAACCTCTCCCTCTTCAGTGTTTTTACATCTGAAAAGAAGCAAAGTGACCACGGGCCAAAGAGAGCTGCAATGGTGTCAATATTGAGCTGTAAATCAGAATTTACCAAGTGTTTTGCAAAAAATATCACTTTATTATAAACTCTGAGTGATACTGGCATGGAAATGAGGAGACAGAATATGGCTTGTGTCAGAAAGACTTACAAACTGTGACTCCATAAACCTAGTTGAAATCGCCAACACAACAAGCCAGAGCTCAGCAGTGCTGTGGTACCTCTCTTTGTATATCTGGGCCTGTCAGTAAAATAAGTATATAAGTAAAATATTAATGAGTGAAGACCGAATGTGTGAGAGCATGTGAGAGTTAGAGACAGAGAAGGGGAGAAGAGAAATAGAAGAGTTGGAAACAGACCAGAATTCAAAAACCTCCTACACCGTGTTCATTGATGAAAGCTTCAAACCTGGCTTGTAGAGATTGTAAGGCAGCAGCTCTCATGCCCACAGACCCAAACAGCCCCAGCCTTCACCATATGCTGTACTACCAGACCTGACAGTAATGTGTGTGTGTGTGTCTGTCTGTCTGTCTGTCTGTCTGTCTGTCTGTCACTGTGTGTCTGTGTGTGCTCAGAATTCACCTATAGTAGTCTCAGAGCATGGGTGGCAAGGTAGCCAGCCTCAAGAGATTCCCAGAAGTAGGCATCCATGAGTGTCCCATACAAAGTCGATCTGCTTGCAGGAAGCACAAACTCCCCAGGCACTTACTATGGAGAGACAAAAGGAAGATGGATGCCTCCATGGGCTGAATTAGGAGTTTCCAGTGGAGATCACAGCCCCTCCCCTCATATGAGGGCATGGCTGCTGCTAATAAAGGCAATCGGAAACACCTGTTACCACGTGGGACATGCGGACATACTCAGAAATCCCTCCAGGAGCTAGCAGGCTGGCAGACCTCCTGACCCAAGATAGCTGTACTCCTAGTTGGGAGGGCCTTCTGGCCAGAGGGGAGAATATTCCCTAGATAAAAGAAAGAACCTCAGGTTTCAAAATGATTTGGAACCCCATGAGGCACTTGGAAAAGACTGCAGCACTCTCATTGCGCAGCCTCTGGAAGGCCCGCCCACCAGCCATTTCTGCTGGAAAGAGATGAGAATTCAAAAACCTCCTACACTGTGTTCATTGATGACAGGTTCAAACCTGGCTTGTAGAGATTGTAAGGCAGCAGCTCTCATGCCCACAGACCCCAGAGAGCCCCAGCCTTCACCATATGCTGTGCTACCAGACCTGGCAGTAATGTGTGTGTGTGTGTGTGTGTGTGTGTGTGTGTGTATGTCTGTCTGTCTGTGTGTCTGTGTGTGCTCAGAGCTCACCTGTAGTAGTCAATAGAACATGGGTGTCAAGGTAGCCAGACTCACCTGCAACTTATATACAGAGAACCTAGATGTTCAGGGAAAGCCAGCTAGCACAGATTCTGGCTAAGCAAAAATGCATATGCAAAGGTACTCTCATGTCTCCCTCTCCTGAGTTCCCGATTCAATCCAGTCCCTCACTATCATCCAAAAACTGCCAATGGGATAAGCTGGGGAACCCCTCAGAATTTAGGGGAATGAGCCTGTCTAGTCACATTTATCTGCCTACTCAGCCTCCAGACTCTCAGTCCACTGATCAGGGCAGCAGATTACAAGCCCAGAAAGAGCTGTGTTTCAACATAGATGGGAACTGTGTTGGATCAAACAATAGTGGATGAACCAGGCCCCTTACATCTACCCTTTGGATCCAGCTAAAGCTATTGCTCCTCTGGCCTCAATCCCTGATCATGGTGTCATGGGGTCCACAAATCACACTCAGAGAGATTCCCAGAAGTAGGCATGTATGAGTGTCCCACACAACGTCGCTCTGCTTGCAAGAAACACAAAATCCCTGGGCCCTTTCTATAGACAAACAAAAGAAAGATGGATGCCTCCATTGGCTGAATTCGGAGCTTCCAGTGGAGATCACAGCCCCAAACCTCACCTGATGGCCTGGTTGCTGCTAATAAAGACTATTGGAAACAATTGTTGCCACTTGGGCCCTGAGGACATATTCAGGAATCCCTCCAGGAGCTAGTAGGCTGGCAGACCTCCAGACCCAGGGATAGCTGTGCTCCTATTTGGGAAGGCCTTCTGGCCAGAGGTGAGAATATTACCTAGATACAAGAAAGAACTTCAGGTTTAAAAAGGAATAGAAAGCCCATGAGTAACTTGGAAAAGACATTTCACAGCCATCAAAACACCCTCATTCTGATCCCTAAAAGCTTCCATTTCGCGTGGAAAATATGGAAACTCGTGTGGCTATAAGTACCACAGATCCATTACATTCGGCCCAATAGAGGGAAAGCACAATGTTTTTGCCAGGGGGATAGAGTTTCACTTCTCTTGACCTGGGCTCTCATGGAATAAGGACAAGTGTGGTGCAGGCAATTGAGGAGGGCTGCATTTAGGCTGAGTGTCAGCCTCAGGGCCCTGGAGAATGGGAGTCAAGCACAGAGGGCCTGGATCGCTGCAGCTTGAGATGCACATATACCTGTTACCTGCAGCAGGATAGCTTTCTTCTCAGGTCCCCTATGTACTACGTCATATCCATGAGACTAAATAATCCAAAGGGCAAAGAATGGAAATTTTTAACTCCAGGAAGACAGAGTCTTCAATGCATGCACTGACTTCCAGTAAAGGCCCAGTGAGGAAGGCAGTCAGAGAGACAGAATGACAGAGACAGAAAATTACTGAAATTCTGGCCCTGTGTTGATCAGTGCCAGAGCACTGAAGACAAAACCTCCATGCCCATGCATACTTCTTACAAGTGGCACTGTTATTTTATGTTTGTGAGGAAACATTACACTTAGAACATCTACGTCTTAGCCCATTCTGAGAATCAACACGGCCAGCAGCCCACTCTCCAAAACTGCCCACGCCTCTCCAAATGGAAGTAATCTTAGTGATGCTCCAGCCAAGATGCAGGCTGGAGTATCTCATCTTGCTGGTCCAGCCTCAGCCTGTCCTGTGTGCAGGGAACTGCACTATATCTATTTCTTCTTTGATTTACAGTTTTGGTATAGGACTCCGTGGACAAAAAGAGCAAGAGGGAAGTAGATGATTTGGCAGCTGTAGTTTGTGCTGAGAGAGATTTGTAGAGTGATAAGAGGTATACGAATGACTCTGTGAGATGTCTCTCATGACTGTGGCTCAGAAGGGCCAGGTGTATCCACTTTACTACCCTAATCCAGAGCTGAGCAGGTCTCTAGCTAAAAAAATATTTTCAGACCTCTACATGTTATATATGTATATATGGAGAGAGAGAGATACACTGATGTAGTCATTTTATACAATGGATTCGATATGACATTTAGAAAATTGATTGCTAAAACCTGGAGAGAAACTGTGCATCAGGAAAAGAATTGTCTAAAGGACTAAAATCTCCAAATCATTAGCTATATGCAGCTCCATTGGTACAGATTGAAAAATGCTCGAGAAGGAACTCATCCAGGAGACTCTCCACATGGACAGGCAGCACAAGTTTCCTAGTCTGGCAACATACACAGGGCATCTGGTAGTTCCCAGTGCAAGCCTCAGGGGAAAAAACCTCCCCCTCTTCAGTGTCTCAGAATTCAAAAAACTCCTACACTGTGTTCATTGATTACAGCATCAAACCTTGCTTATAGAGATTGTAAGGCAGCAGCTCTCATGCCCACAGACCACAGACATCCCCAGCCTTCACCATATGCTGTACTACCAGAACTGAGAGTAATTGTGTGTGTGTGTCTGTCTGTCTGTCTGACTGTGTGTGTCTGTGTGTGCTTAGAGCTCACCTGTAGTATTCTCGGAGCATGGGTGTCAAGCGAGCCAGCCTCACCTGCAACTTATGTCCAGAGAACCTAGCTCATCAGGGCAAGCCAGCTAGCGCCGATTCTGGCTAACCAAGAATGCATGTGCAAAGGGACTCTCATGTCTAAATCTCCTGAATTCCCTATTCAATCCCATGCCTCACTATCTCTCATCCAAACACTGCCAAAGGGGAAACTGGGGCACCCATCAGAATTCAGGGGCATGAGCAGGTCCAGTCACATTTGGCTGCCTACTCAGCCTCCAGTCTCTCAGTCCACTGCTTATGGCAAAAGATTACAAGTACAGAAAGTACCCAGAAAGAGCTGTGTTTAAACATAGATGGGAACTGTGTTCGACCAAACAATAGTGGATGAACCCGGTCCCTTACACCTACCCTTTGGGTCCAGCTAAGGCAATTGCTGATTATTTATTGGAATAAAAAGACAGGAATTGAGAGGGAAGGGAGGGATAGAGAGTTTGAGACACATAGAGAGACACCTGCAGCACTTCTGCACCACATGTAAAGATTTCTCCTGCAGGTGGGCACCAGGGTCTTGAAGACCAGTCCTCCTGCATTGTAACATGAGAGCTTAACTGGGTCTGGCACCACCTGGTACCCTTGATGGGACACTGTTTTTAGCAAGGAATAGAAATTGGAGTGGCAAGGTAATAAATAAATAAATGAAGAAATAAATAAAAGTGCATTGACATTTACTCAGTGGAAACACACAGGGACATATACATCTCTGTTACGTGTATTACTTATTCATTGATTGATTGATTGCCCAAGGGGTTATTGCCACAGCTCAGGGCCTGCGCCAAAAATAATCCACAGCTCCTGCACTCCATTTGTTCCCATTTCGCTGCCCTTATTGCTTGGTCACTGTGGTGGTTATTGTTGCTGTTGTTGTTCTTACTGACACTTGCATAGGACAGAGAGAAAAAGAGAGAGCAGGGGAAACACAGAGTGGGAGAGAAACATAGAGCCCCTAAAGACCTGATTCACCCCATGTAAAGCGACTCCCCTGCAGGTGGGGGTCTGGCCGCCACACCCCACAACCTTCCACCTGTCCCCTCTTTTCGTGAGCGCCACAAGCCCTTAACCCTCTGACATACTGCCAAACCTCTCTGCATTTACTTTTAAGGCAATATGACCTGCCTCGGTTTGAATCCTCATTATCCTGAGGATCAGTCCTGGAGACAGTGTCATGACATGACACGTGGAGATCTCTGGTTTCAGAGATCACCTGGAACAGCAGCTGGGGCTCTAGTGCCAGGGCAGGAGCAACTCCCCATCCACCCTCCATGGAGTCCACCTGCCTGCATTTTGGTCCTTTTCCCTCCAAAAAAGGTTTTTCCATTTTTTCACTGAGAAACAGGCAGCAGACAGGTTACCCAGGCAGGGGAAAAAAAAATAAAAAGCTCTTTTTTTTAACCATAGAGAATGACCACATTCTGGGAAGTACAGGTTTTGAACTTGAAAACTCTGTCTGTCTGTCTCCTAGTCCACAGAAAGAGCCACTAGCCCAGCCAGATCTCATGCTCAGATGGGGTGTTTTTGCCAGTCAAAGGTCTGCATAGCGCACTGGGATTGGGCGGCCTGAGACCCAAATGTTACATTGTAGATGGACTGTTTGCAGTTCTTGCTCCCCAGGACATTGGACTGTCTCAACTCCCTCCCATACAGCATGAAAAAAAGACGATTGACAACCTTCGAGCAAATGGAGTGGTGGCGAGGGGAGCTGGTTGCATGTCTGCGCTGCTCAAGCCAGGTGTCTGTGGGGGGCCGAGGCAGAGGCTGTAAGGGGGGTAGGGGGAAGATGGAGACTGTATGAGAGGCAGGCTGTAGGCAGCGGAGCGCGTGAGTGTGTGCAGGGCTGTGTGTGGGTGTGGAGGCAGGGGGTTAGGACAGTTCCGCCTTCTGGATGGTGAGATGGCAGCTGGGCTGGCCCTGGGCCCCCAGGACTGAAGGGCAGAACATGGTCGCAGTAAAGTAGCACAGGGAGGCACACAGTAGATGTTAGTTGGGGAGCTGGGGGACAGAGGGCAAGGGGAAAGGGGGCAACTTTGAGGAGGGGTCTGGACTAGAGAGTTGGCGGAGCTGGAGGCATGGAAGGTCCCAGGAACCAGGGACTGACAGGAACAGATTCCTGCACCCACCCACTGGATAGAAGCTGCAGCAGCCAGAGCAGCAGCCCAGGCTTTCCTAGGCCAAGGGCCCTGAGTGAGTCCCTCTGAGGTTGAGGAAGAGGAGCAGGGGGTGGAGGAGGAGGAGTTGGATGAGGAGGAGGAGTAAGAGGAGTAGGAAGAAGAGGAGGAAGAGGAGGAGGATGAGGAGGGACAGGAGGGCATCTGTCAGTAGGCAACGGGATTAATAGAGGCCTCCATTATTGAGGCTTGTGTAAAGGCAGGCACCGAGCAATCCTCAGGGGCAGCTCAGGGCACTCAGGGACCTGGTGTGGGTATCTCTGGGGCGGGGACTGTCAGTCAGTCAGCAAGACTGTGTGTCAGTGCAAATGGTGGGACAGGGGCCTTGCGGAACTTGGTCCCTGGCCTGGGGTGTCAGATGCCAGCCCATTGCCCAGACACACACCAATCTGCCCATATCCCCTTGGCCCGGCTGGCCTGCACCTGTTTGTCCTGGGGCTCTGGCTCTGGTGGCTGGCCACCACCCCTCAGGTCAAGTTCAGGGTGGGGGTCATGGCTGCTGGTCAACTGGATGGGCGGGGTCCCCGTGGCCTAGCAACCACAGGAGCCCTCTGTGATGTCCTAGCCCCTGGCATTCTGTGCTGGAAACACTGGCAGTGGGCAGCCCAACAGCCCTGCCACTTGGTCAGCCAGCAGCGCCCAGATGCCTGGGCCCTGGCACAGAGGGACGGAAGGATGGGAAGACAGTGCTGACCGATGAGGGACCTCAGGGAATCTGACAGCCAAGAGAAGACAGGTGGAGATGTGCCCGGGATCCAGGGAGCCCAGTCCAGAGCTACCTGCATGCCTGCCTGCCTTCCTGGATGTCTCTATGCAGCCTTTGTCCAGGTAGGTTTCTCAGGTCCCCTCCACTCCTGTCCTCTCCTGTCCTTTCCTGTCCTCACCATCCACTCCCCTCTCCTCTCCTCTGCACTTTGCTTCTCTCTTTCATCTTTCCTCACTTCTGGGTGCCCTGCTCAATAGCTCCAGCACTTGTGATGGTTCTCCAGTGACAGCTGTTTGCAACCCCTTCCACCCGCTCCCTGCCCCTTACGTGACCCAGGTCACAGGGTCTCCGGATCACCCCACCCACACCCACACCCCCACAACACATTCCCTGGTTCAGCCCCTCTGCCCTATTCAGCCGAACTGGCCGCTTTGCAACCTACCTATGCATCATTGTTTGTCTTCACCATTCAATGAGAGATATCCTTTTGTACTTAGCTTGGTTGACTGGTGGATAGATGGATGGATGGATGGATGGATGGATAGCTGGATGGATAGCTGGATGGGTGGATGGATGGATGTACAGGTCAATGGATTGGTTTTGTAGAGGCAAAGTACCATCTAGGGGTACTTGAGACCATTGGTGTCAGAGCCCTTGTCTATGTCAAAAGGAAAACATGAAATCATCAATAACAAAAATGAATAACCATCTAAATAAATAAATAAATGTAAAAACTGGGTTATATAATACATGGCGTCTTTGCCTTTCTGCATATGGTATGCTGTGAGGATCTTAACGAGGAAAGCATTGTCCTGAGTAGCTCCTTTGAAGAAGTGGAATATTTCATTTTCCTTTTTCTTTTTTGACTTTCCATTTTCTTGATTATTTATTGGAATAAAAAGACAGGAATTGAGAGGGAAGGGAGGGATAGAGAGTTTGATGCACAGCGAGAGACAGCTGCAGCACTTCTGCACCACTTGTAAAGATTTCCCCCTGCAGGTGGGGACCAGGGTCTTGAAGCCCAGTCCTCCTGCATTGTAACATGAGTGCTTAACTGGTTGTGGCACCACCTGATACTCTTGATGGGACACTGTTCTTAGCAAGGAATAGAAATTTTCGTGGCAAGGTAATAAATAAATAAATGAAGAAATAAATAAAAGTGCATTGACATTAACTCAGTGGAAACACACAGGGACATATACATCTCTGTTACCTGTATTACTTATTCATTGATTGATTGATTGCCTCAAGGGGTTATTGCCACAGCTCAGTGCCTGCGCCACGAATAATCCACAGCTCCTTCACTCCATTTGTTCCCCTTTCACTGCCCTTGTTGCTTGGTAACTCTAGTGATTATTGTTGCTGTTGTTGTTCTTACTGACACTTTCATTGGACAGAGAGAAAAGGAGATAGTAGGGGAAATACAGAGTGGGAGAGAAAGACAGAGCACCTGAAGACCTGCTTCACCCCCTGGAAAGCGACTCCCCTGCAGGTGTGGGTCTGGGTGAGACACCCCAAACGCTTCCACCTGTCCCCTCTTTTCTTGAGCGCCACAAGCCCTTAACCCTCTGACATACTACCAAACCTCCCTGCATTTACTTTTTAAGGCAATATGACCTGCCTCGTTTTGAATCCTCATTATCTTGAGGATCAGTCCTGGAGACAGTGTCATGGCACGACACACAGAGATCTCTGGTATCAGAGATCACCTGGAACAGCAGCTGGGGATCTAGTACCAGGGCAGGAGCAACTCCCCATCCACCCTCCATGGAGTCCACCTGCCTGCATATTGGTGCTTTTCCCTCCAAAAAAGGTTTTTCCCTTTTTTCACTGAGAAACAGGCAGCAGACAGGTTACCCAGGCAGGGGAAAAATAAATAAAAAGCTTTTATTTTTTCTTTTTTTTGAAGAGTAACGAATGACCATCTTCTAGGAAGTACAGGTTTTGAACCTGAAAACTCTGTCTGTCTGTCTTCTAGTCCACTGAAAGAGCCCTAGCCCAGCCAGATCTCACACTCAGATGGTGTGTTTTTGCCAGTCAAAGATCTGCACAGCACACTAGGGATTGGGCAGCCTGAGACCCAAATGTTACATTGTACATGGACTGTTTGCATTTCTTGCTCCCCAGGACATTGGACTGTCTCAACTCCCTCCCTTACAGCATGAAAAAAAGACTTGACAATCTTCGAGCAAATGGAGTGGTGGCGAGGGGAGCTGGTTGCATGTCTGCACTGCTCACGACCCGGTGTCTGTGGGGGGACGAGGCAGAGGCTGTAAGGGGGCTAGGGAGCAGAAGGATACTGTTTGAGAGGCAGCTGCAGTCAGGGGAGCCCGTGAGTATATGCAGGGGTGTGTGTGGGTGTGGTGGCAGGGGGTTAGGACAGGTCCCCCTGCTGGATGGTGAGATGGCAGCTGGGCTGGCCCTGGGCCACCAGGGCTGAAGGGCAGAAGCAGAGTGGCAGTAAAGTAGCGCAGGGAAACACACAGTAGATGTTATTTGGGGAGCTGTGGGACAGAGGGCAAGGGGAAAGGGGGCATCCCTGAGGAGGGTTCTGGACTAGAGAGTGGGGGGAGCTGGAGGCATTGAAGGTCCCAGGAACCAGGGACTGAAAGGAACAGATTCCAGCACCCACCCACTGGATAGAAGCTGCAGCAGCCAGAGCAGCAACCCTGGCTTGCCTAGGCCAAGGGCCCTGAGTGAGTCCCTCTGAGGATGAGGAAAAGGAGGAGGATGTGGAGGAGGAGGAGTAGGAGGAGGAGGAGGAGGAAGATGAGGAGGAAGAAGAGGAGGAGGAGGAGGAGGAAGAGGGGTAGGAGGGCAGCTGTCAGTAGGCAACGGTGTTAATAGAGGCCTCCATTACGGAGGCATGTGTCCAGGCAGGCACCCACCAACCCTCAGGGGCAGCTCAGGGCACCCAGGGTCCTGGTGTGGGTGTCTCTGCGGCGAGGACTGTCAGTCAGTCAGCAAGACTGTGTGTCAGTGCAAATGGTGGGACAGGGGCCTGGCGGAACTTGTTCCCCAGCCCTGGGCTGTCAGATGCCAGCCCCTTGCCCAGACACACACCAATCTGCCCATATCCCCTTGGCCCGGCAGAACTGCACCTGCTTTGTTTGGAGCTCTGGCTCTGGTGGATGGTCACCACCGCTCAGGTCAAGTTCAGGGTGGGGGTCGTAGCTGCTGGTCAACTGGATGGGCGGGGTCCCCGTGGCCTAGCAAACACAGGAGCCCTCTGTGATGTCCTAGCCCATGTTATTCTGTGCTGGCCACACTGGCACTATGCAGCCTAACTGCCCTGCCACTAGGTCAGCCAGCAGTGCCCAGACGCCTGGTCCCTGGCACAGAGGGACGGAAGTATGGGAAGACAGTGCTGACCGACAAGGGACCTCAGGGCTGGCAGCCAAGAGAAGACAGGTGGAGGTGTGCCCGGTATCCAGGGAGCCCAGGCCAGAGCTTCCTGCATGCCTGCCTGCCTTCCTGGATGTCTGTATGCTGCCTTTGTCCAAGTAGGTTTCTCAGGTACCCTCCACTCTTGTCCTCTCCTGTCCTCTCCTGTCCTCACCATCCACTACCCTCTCCTCTCCTCTGCACTTTGCTTCTCTCCTTTGTCTGTCCTCTCTTACGGGTGCCCTGCTCAACAGCTCCAGCATTTTGATGGTTCTCCAGTGACAGCTGTTCGCAACCCCTTCCACCCCCTCCCTGCCCCGGACGTGACCCAGCTCACAGGGTCTCCAGATCACCACACCCACACCCACTCCCAACAACACATTCCCTTTTTCAGCCCCTCTGCCCTATTCAGCTGAACTGGCCCGTTTGCAACCTACCTATGCATCACTGTTTGTCTTCAACATTCAACGAGAGATCTCCTTAGCTTGGTTGACTGGTGGATGGATGGATGGATGGATGGATGGATGCATGGATGGATGGATGGATAGCTGGATGGATAGCTGGATGGGTGGATGGATGGATGTACAGGTCAATGGACTGGTTTTGTAGAGGCAGAGTACCATCTAGGGGTACTTGAGACCATTGGTGTCAGAGCCCTAGTCTATGTCAAATGGAAGACATGAATTCATCAATAACAAAAATGAATAACCACCTAAATAAATAAATAAATATAAATACTGGGTTAAAAAATACATGGAGTCTTTGCCTTTCTGCATATGGTATGCTGTGAGGATCTTAACAAGGAAAGCATTGTCCTGAGTAGCCCCTTTGAAGTAGTGGAATATTTCATTTTCCTTTTTCTTTTTTGACTTTCCATTTTCTTGATTATTTATTGGAATAAAAAGACAGGAATTGAGACAGAAGGGAGGGATAGAGGGTTTGAGACACAGACAGAGACAGCTGCAACACTTCTGCACCACTTGTAAAGATTCCCCCCGGCAGGTGGGGACCAGGGTCTTGAAGCCCAGTCCTCCTGCATTGTAACATGAGTGCTTAACTGGGTGTGGCACCACCTGGTACCCTTGATGGGACACTGTTTTTAGCAAGGAATAGAAATTCTCGTGGCAAGGTAATAAATAAATAAATGAAGAAATAAATAAAAGTGCATTGACATTAACTCAGTGGAAACACACAGGGATATATACATCTCTGTTACCTGTATTACTTATTCATTGATTGATTGATTGCCTCAAGGGGTTATTGCCACAGCTCAGTGCCTGCTCCACTAATAATCCAAAGCTCCTGCACTCCATTTGTTCCCCTTTCGCTGCCCTTGTTGCTTGGTCATTGTGGTGGTTATTGTTGCTGTTGTTGTTCTTACTGACAGAACATCGGACAGAGAGAAAAGTAGAGAGAAGGGGAAATACAGAATGGGAGAGAAACATAGAGCCCCTAAAGACCTGCTCATCCCATGTAAAGCGACTCCCCTGCAGGTGGGGGTCTGGGTGAGATACCCCATACCCTTCCACCTGTCCCGTCTTTTCTTGAGCGCCACAAGCCCTTAACCCTCTGTCATACCGCCAAACCTCCCTGCATTTACTTTTTAAGGCAATATGACCTGCCTCGTTTTGAATCCTCATTATCCTGAGGATCAGTCCTGGAGACAGTGTCATGACACGACAAACGGAGATCTCTGGTATCAGAGAGCACATGGAACAGCAGCTGGAGCTCTTGTGCCAGGGCAGGAGCAACTCCCCATCCACCCTCCATGGAGTCCACCTGTCTGCATTTTGGCCTTTTCCCTCCAAAAAAGGTTTTCCCTTTTTTCACTGAGAAACAGGCAGCAGACAGGTTACCCAGGCAGGGGAAATAAATAAATAAAAAGCTTTTTTTTTAACCATAGCGAATGACCATCTTCTGGGAAGTATAGGTTTTCAACCTTAAAACTCTGTCTGTCTGTCTCCTAGTCCACAGTAAGAGCCACTATCCCAGCCAGATCTCACACTCAGATGGGGTGTTTTTGCCAGTCAACGGTCTGCACAGCGCACTAGGGATTGGGCGGCCTGAGACCCAAATGTTACATTATAGATGGACTGTTTGCAGTTCTTGCTACCCAGGACATTGGAATATCTCAACTCCCTCCACTACAGCATGAAAAAAGACTCTTGATAACCTTGGAGCAAATGGAGTGGGGGCGAGAGGAGCTGGTTGCATGTCTGTGCTGGTCAAGCCCAAGTGTCTGTGGAGGGCCATGGGATACACTGTAAGGGGGATAGGGGGCAAAAAGAGACTGTTTGAGAGGCAGGCTGCAGTCAGGGGAGCCCGTGAGTGTGTGCAGGGCCGTGTGTGTGTGGTGACAGGGGGTTATGGCAGGTCTCACTGATGGATGGAGAGAAGGCAGCTGGGCTGGCCCTGGGCCCCCAGATCTGAATGGCAGAAGCAGGGTGGCAGTAAAGTAGCGCAGGAAGGCACACAGTAGATGTTAGTTGGGGAGCTGGGGGACAGAGGGCAAGGGGAAAGGGGGCATCCTTGAGGAGGGTTCTGGACTAGAGAGTGGGGGGAGCTGGAGGCATGGAAGGTCCCAGGAATCAGGGACTGACAGGAACAGATTCCTGCACCCACCCACTGGATAGAAGATACAGCATCCAGAGCATCATCCCTGGCTTGCCTAGGCCAAGGGCCCTGAGTGAGTACCTCTGAGGATGAGGAAGAAGAGGACGAGGTGGAGGAGGAGGAGGAGGAGGAGGAGAAGAGGAGGAGGAAGAAGAGGAGGATGAGGAGGGGCAGGAGGGCTGTTGTCAGTAGGCAACGGGATTAATAGAGGCCTCCATTATGAAGGCATGTGTCCAGGCAGGCACCCACCAACCCTCAGGGGCAGCTCAGGGAACCCAGGGACCTGGAGTGGGTATCTCTGGTTCAGGGACTGTCAGTCAGTCAGCAAAACTGTGTGTCAGTGCACATGGTGGGACAAGGGCCTGGCGGAACTTGGTCCCCAGCCCTGGGCTGTAAGATGCCAGCCCCTTGCCCAGACACACACCAATCTGCCCATAGCCTCTTGGCCCGGCCGACCTGCACCTGCTTTGGCCTGGGGCTCTGGCTCTGGTGGCTGGCCACAACCCCTCAGGTCAAGTTCATGGTGGGGGTCATGGCTGCTGGTCAACTGGATGGGCGGGGTCCCCGTGGCCTAGCAACCACAGGAGCCCTCTGTGATGTCCTAACCCCAGGCATTCTGTGCTGGTGACAATGGCACTGGGCAGCCCAACTGACCTGCCACTATGTCAGTCAGCAGCGCCCAGACGCCTGGGCCCGGGCATAGAGGGACGGAAGGATGGGAAGACAGTGCTGACCGACGAGGGACCTCAGGGCTGGCAGCCAAGAGAAGACAGGTGGAGGTGTGCCCGGGATCCAGTGAGCCCACGCCAGAGCTGTCTGCATGCCTGCCGGCCTTCCTGGATGTCTATATGCTGCCTTTGTCCAGGTAGGTTTCTCAGGTACCCTCCACTCCTGTCCTCTCCTGTCCTCTCCTGTCCTCACCATCCTCTCTCCTCTCCTCTGCACTTTGCTTCTCTCCTTTGTCAGTCCTCTCTTCTGGGTGCACTGCTCAATAGCTCCAGCACTTGTGATGGTTCTCCAGTGAATGCCGTTCGCAACCCCTTCCACCCCTACTCTACCCCTGACATGACCCAGCTAACAGGGTCTCCGGCTCTCCCCACCCACACCCACACCCCCCAACACATTCCCTGGTTCAGCCCCTCTGCCCTATTCAGCTGAACTGGCCCCTTTGCAACCTACCTATGCATCGTTGTTTGTCTTCACCATTCAACGAGTGTTCTCCTTCCGTACTTAGCTTGGTTGACTGTTGGGTGGATGGATGGATGGACGGAAGGATGGACAGATGGATGAATGGATAGCTGGATGGGTGGATGGATGGATGGACAGGTCAATGGATTTGTTTTGTAGAGGCAGAGTACCATCTAGGGGTACTTGAGACCGCTGGTGTCAGAGGCCTAGTCTATGTCAAATGGAAAACGTAATTCATCAATAACAAAAATGAATAACGACCTAAATAAATAAATAAATATAAAAACTAGTTTAAAAAATACATGGCGTCTTTGCCTTTCTGCATATGGTATGCTGTGAAGATCTTAACAAAGAAAGCATTGTCCTGAGTAGCCCCTTTGAAGTAGTGGAATATTTCATTTTCCTTTTTCTTTTTTGACTTTCCATTTTCTTGATTATTATTGCCTCACTATCATCCAAACACTGCCAACCGGGGAAGCTGGGGCACCCCTCAGTATTCAGGGGCAGGACCCTGTCCAGTCACGTTTGGCTGCATACTCAGCCTCCAGGCTCCCAGTCCACTTCTCAGTGGAAGCAGATTACAAGCCCAGAAAGAACCCAAAAAGAGCTGTGTTTCAACATAGATGGGAACTGTGTTTGACCAAACAATAGTGGATGAACCCGGCCCCTTATACCTCCCCTTTGGGACCGGCTAAGGCAATTGCTCCTGTGGCCTCACAATCCCTGATCATGATCTACTGGTGTCCACACATCACACTCAGAAAGATTCAGAAGTAGGAATCCATGAGTGTCCCATACAAAGTCGCTCTGTCTTCAGGAAGCACAAACTCCCCTGGCCATTGCTATGGAGAAACAAAATGAAGATGGATGCCTCCATTGGCTGAATTAGGAGTTTCAAGTGGAGACACAGCCCCACCCCTCACCTGAGGGCCTGGCTGCTGCTAATAAAGGCAATTGGGATCACCTATTACCACTTGGGCCATGAGGACATACTCAGGAATCCCTCCAGGAGCCAGCAGTCTGGCAGACCTCCTGACCCAGGATAGCTGTGCTCCTAGTTGGGCTGGCCTTCTGGCCAGAGGTGAGAATATTCCCTAGAAACAAGAAAGAGATTCAGGTTTCAAATGGATTTTAAACCCCATGAGGCACATGGAAAAGAATTTTCACAGCCATCAAAACACCCTCTTTCTGAACCCTGGAAGCTTCCGTTTTGCGTGGAAAATCTGGACACTGGTGTGGTCATCAGTACCACAGATACTTTACATTCGGCCCAATAGACAGAAAGCACAATGTGTGTGCCAGGGGGATAGAGTTTCACTTCTCTTGACCTGGTCTCTCATGGAATAAGTCCAAGGATGGGGTGCAGGAAATTTTGGAGGGCTGCATTTAGGCTAAGTGTCAGCCGCAGGGCCCTGGAGAATAGGAGTCAAACATAGAGGGCCTGGACAGATGCAGCCAGAGATGGACATATGCCTGTTACCTGCAGCAGGATCGCTGTCTCCTCAGTTCCCCAATATACTACGCCATATGCAGGAGACTGAATAATCCAAGGGCAAAGAAAGAAAAGTTTCAACACTGGGAAGTCCAAGTTCACGATTCATGCACTGACTTCCATAAGGGCCCAGTGAAGAAGGAATGTAGAGACAGTCAGACAGACAGAATGCCAGTGGCAGAAAAGGACTGAAATTCTGGCCCTGTGTTGATCAGTGCCAGAGCACTAAAGACAAACCCTCCATGCCTATGCATACTTCTTACAAGTGGCATTGTTATTTTTTGTTTGTGAGGAAAAGTTACACTTAGAACATCTAGGTCTTAGCCCACTCTGAGAAGCAACACTTGGCCTGTAGCCCACTCTCCAAAATTGCCCTCGCCTCTCCAATTTGTAAGTATTCTTAGTGATGCTCCATCCAATATGCAGGCTGGCACATTGTACTCCCTGGTCCAGCCTCAGACTGTCCTGTGTGCAGGGAACTACACTATATCTATTTCTTCTTTGATTTACAGTTTAGAGATAGGACTCGGAGGACAAAAAGAGAAAGAGGGAAGTAGATGATTTGTTAGCGGTAGTTTGGGCTGAGAGAGATTTGTAGAGTGATAAGAGGTATATGAATGCCTCTGTGAGATGTGTCTCATGACAGTGGCTTAGAAGGGCCTTCTGTATCCGCATTCTTACCCTAATCCAGAGCTGTGCAGGTCTCTAGCTAAAAAATATTTTCAGACCTCTACATGTTACATATATATATACATATATATATATATATATATATAGATAGATAGATAGATAGAGAGAGACACTGATGTAGTCATTTTCTAAAATGGATTCAATATGACATTCAGACAATTGATTGCTAAAACCTGGAGAGAAACTTTGCATCAGGAAAATAATTGTACTACGGAGTAAACTCTCAAAATCATTAGCTATATGCAGCTCCAAAGGGACAGAGCGAAAAAGGCTTTAGAAGGAACTCATCAAGGAGACTCTCCACATGGACAGGGACCACAAGTTTCCTAGTCTGGCAACAGACACAGTGCATCTGGTAGTTCCAATTGCAAGCCTCAGGGCAAAAACCAATCCCTCTTTAGTGTTTTTACATCTGAAAAGAAGCAAAGTGACCAGGGCCAAAAAGAGCTACAATGGTTTCAATATTGAGCTGTAAATCAGAATGTACCAAGTGTTTTGCAAAAAATCACTTTATTATAAACTCTGAGTGATACTGCGATGGAAAAGAGGAGACAGAATATGGCTTGTGTCAGAAAGACTTACAAACTGAGGCTCAAGTATCCTAGGTGAATTCGCCAACACAACAGTGAGCTCAGCAGTGCTCTGGTAACTCTCTTTTTATATCTGGGCCTGTCAGTAAAATAAGTATATAAGTAAAATATTAATGAGTGAAGAAGAGTGTGTGAGA